>NW_022589717.1:14713226-14977549 GCF_004348235.1 Phoca vitulina
ATTTTTTTTTTAATTTTTTTAAGATTTTAG
The DNA here is from genome assembly GCF_004348235.1 of Phoca vitulina. Classification (NCBI taxonomy): domain Eukaryota; kingdom Metazoa; phylum Chordata; class Mammalia; order Carnivora; family Phocidae; genus Phoca; species Phoca vitulina. The sequence goes on from NW_022589717.1 coordinate 14,713,257, forward strand.
GAAAAGTTCCTTTTTAGATCAAAACAACTGTAGTTAGGATAGAATAGAAATGATTAGATAGATGATAGATGGATGGAGGGATAGATAGATGATAGAGAGATGATAGATGATAGATGATAGATGATAGATAGATAGATAGATAGATAGATAGTTATGCACTGCACTGTGTTCCCCCAAATTCATATACTGAAGTCCTTCCTAATCAGTACCTCAGCATGTGACCATATCTGAAGATGAGACCTCTAAAGAGACAATTAAGTTAAAATGAGACCATTAGGGTGGGCCCCAAACCAATCTCACTGGTGACTTTATAACAAGAGAAAATTTGGACACACAAAGAGACACCAGGGGTACCCTTACACAGAGAGGAAAACATCTATGACAATCTGGAGGCAGCAAGAGGGAGGCTATTTATATAAGCTAAGGAGAGAGGCCTCAGGAGAAATCAACCCTGCTGATACCCTGATCTTGAACTTCCAGCCAAGTTCTAGTTCCTCAGAACTGTGAGGAAATACATTTCTGTGGTGTAAGACACCCAATCTGTGATATTTTGCTATGGCTGCCTGAACGAAATAGAACAATAGATATTTTTCCTGTTCTCATTTTGGATTCCAGAAGACTGGTTTTTACAATAATCTGGAGCAGACCCAACAGAGACATGTGCCACCAGGGGTTATGCCCACTATTTTCTAAGCCCCTGCAATTTAGATTAGAGCTTGTCCTGTGTGCTCTCTGTGGGAGACACAGAGAGTCAGTGGACCTGCCATTGTAAAGGTCCTTTACCGCAGGAATGGGAAAGGTGACTGAAAGTGTAGGGAAAGCCGTAAAATACAATAGAGGTTGTGACTGTATCACAGAAGTACAGCAGTGCCAGCAAGAGCTAGCCAGTTAAAGCTGGCAGGGGACCTAGTATTTAACATGATACATTGTTACAGAAATTACCAAAGGCACATAGGACAGAAAAAGGACAGACACATGGATCTAAAGCCACTTTCCCTTTGCAGTGGAGACAGGTAAGCTTCCCTCTTAACACAGGTGCTAATTTGGGAAGAAGTTGGGGAGGAAAAATCCAAAAACAAAAACAAAAAACCCCCACAAAAACTCTGTATTTACAAGCTGCCAAATAGAATGGGTAAAATGGAAGGTATTGTGTTATCTTTAAATTGCAAAAGTGAGTCCACTGTCCCTATAATGCCCACACTACCCTGGCCGAAAGGGACTTGTGAATACTAGTAGGTGCCTTGACTTTTGGTTAAATCACATATACAAGCAAAGAAAGCATAATCCCCTATACACTCCCACTGTTGGTGAATAAATACAAAACTCCACTAAAAGTACATATTTCTCCTTTGTTGAGCTCATAAAAGGTAACCCTGGACTAGGCTATTAGAAGTATTTGAGCTATTGAAATTGCTGCTTACAGTGATGTTTGAATTGATATTAAAATAGCAGAACATATTTTACTATTTCATGAGAAAAGAAGTCTGAGAGGAAGCAAGAAAAACTAGTCTCTAAAAGAGTGACTAATCCCTAACCCACTGAATGGAGGGTCTAGAGGAGCTTAAGCACAAGCATTGTCAGCCATGAATGTCTTAGGAAATGGAATGAATTGTGTCTTCAGTGAGGAGACATCAATAAAACTAATTGTAAGGAGCTGGAAAAGTAAAGAGTGGAAAAGAAAGGGAGGAAAAGTAAGGGACAGAAAATTTATTAAGTACTAATGTTTATGCCTCATTTAAATTATATAATTCCAGAACATTCCCACAAAAACATATTTCTCAACCTTTGTTCCTCAAGGGTCTAAAATAGGAGTCAGCAGACTATATTATGTGGGGAAATCCAAACCTTCACCAGGTTATCCAAGTAGAAAGAGAGAAGACACAAATTGCTGATATCAGAAATGAAAGAGAGTCTATCACTACATCTTCAGTGGACACTAGAAAGATAAAAAGGGAATATTATGGACACTCCATGTCCACAAACTAGATACCTTAAATTAAGAGGACCAATTCTTTGAAAGCAGAAACTGTCAAAATTCACGCAAGGAAAAATAGAAAATATGAATAAGACTGTATTTTTAAAGTAATTGAATCAATAACTAATAACCTTCTAAAAAAGAAAACATCAGGCCCAGATACAGTCACTGATGAATTCTACCAAACATTTAAGGAAGAAATTATACTAATTCTCTAAGTCCTGTCTCAGAAAATAAAAGCAGAGGGAACACTTTCTAACTGATTCTATGATGCCAGGATCATCAAAAAACAAACACATTGCATGAAAGGAAAACTACAGACCAGTATCTCTCATAAACATAGATGCAAAATTCTCAACAAAATATCAGCAAATGTAATCCAAAAATGTATAACAGGCATTGTACACAATTGTCAAGAGGGATTTAGTCCATGTATGTGACCGAGGCAGAAATTGGATTTAAATAGCCACAAACCAAGGAATACCCAGAGCCACCAGAATCTAGAAGAGGGAAGGAAAGACATACCCAAAGAAACTTTGGAGGAACCATAGTCTTGCTGGCACCTTAATTTCAGACTTCTATCCTCCAGAACTGTGAGAAAATAATTTTCTGTTGTTTTAAGTCAGGAAGCTTATGGTAATTTGTTACAGCAGCCATAGGAAAATAATATAATGCCTAATAAAGTAACTCAATATTTTGAATGCAAATGTCTTACACTCTTTTGTGAAAATTCATAATGTGTTGAAGATTGTTGAGAGAGATCATACTCTAGTCACTCAAGTTATATGCCGCCCAGGATTTCTGTTAGGCACAGATTCAAGTGGGAAAAAGGAACATGATTTAACTCTATGTCCCATGTTCCAGTGTAGCAGTGTCAGAGCTTTTCTCAAAACATCCTCTCTAATGAAATTTGGAAAGCAGAACTGTGACTTAGATATTATTGCTTAGTGCAAAAAATAGAATATTCACAGCAGATGAAATATAACAAAATGACTCTTCAAACAGTGAAAAGAAACAAAGTAATAAACACTATCTACTTAAAGGTAATAAGAATATGAATTTTACCAGGTCGGAGCTAATTGCCATATTCTGGATTTAAGTTAATAAAGTTGTAACAAAGTTGTTTTCACACTAAGAAATCTCCTATGTTTTACTGAGGGTGGAATATGAGTTTTGGAGACATATTTAGTAATGTATTAAAACAGATTGTTTGAAAAATAGATTGAACAGATGGTATAATGAAACCAGCAACTCAGCAGAATTTATCCATTCTTAAAATTTCACAGCAGTGTTAATTGTTGCAGTTGTATGGGCTTTTTCCTAGATTTTTCAAAAGTATTTAAAAATGTCTTTTGTAAAATAAACCATTCCACAATTAATCATAACTTGTTAATACCAACAAGATAGGTAACCATCTCTTAATAATAAATATAGCTACTTTGGCCACAAAGAAGAGCAGTATTAATTACCTATTGAACTTGAGAATAAATCTTTATACACTGCGGTATTCTGTGTTTGTTTTGTAACATTAAAATTACTTTTCGATAGTGTGCATAAATATATTGATGTGTAGCTATCTATGATAAGTAATATTTCTAGGATACATTTGGTTAAATGCTATGGAAAACCATGCTGAAAAATATTACAACATAGAAATATTCTAAAAATATGGCATTAAGAGAAAAAATACACAAAAGTTATACGACATGATACAAGCTATGAAAAATATATTTACATATGTATATATTTACGTCTGTGCATTTTGCTATAAAATACTGAATAAACATCAAAACATTCACAACATTTATCTGTATAGTTGGTTTTACTTTTCATTTTTATATTTTTTAAACTTCTTAAAATGAACAAGAATTCTGTTCCAATAAAAATGTTATGTCTTTGCCTTCTAGGTCATTCTAAAATTACTATCTGAGTTTCTCTGCATATTATCCATAAAACCATAGAGATCAACAAGCAGAGCAAATAAAATTAAACATAGCCCATAATTCAGCATATCAGGAGATAGAGATTTCTACAATCCTCAATTAATGTATAGGGAGAGAAATAAACATGATATTCCAGTAGATGGCTTATACCTGAGCCCTGAGTTGAGATGGCATGGAATCTGAAGAGACTGCATGATAAAAGAGGAGGGGGGTGGGTGCAAGGGCTCAAGGGAGATGGGCCTTAGACAAAATCATCCCAGAAAGAAAAATTCCTTTTGCAACATGAAAAAAACCATTGAAAATAAGTCTGAGACCTGGTAGATCTCAGCAGGAGATAAAGGGAAAACATTTGAACAATTATAACTGAGTTGGAAGTCATAAATAACAATTGCTTCTGGGAGATTAGGCTGTAAATAGAAAAGGAACAATAATGTATAGACATGCAGAAGTGAATAGAAAGAAAGAAGAAAGTGGAGGAATTATGGGATCCTGAAGGAACAAAAGCAAATTAGAAAGTAGAAAAACACACCAAATGCTCCCCTCAATACCAGCAAAGGAAAAAGCTATATAACAAATGTAAATTAAAAAAAATAATGCAGAGACATATGTACTCTACGTACAACTAAATTGATAGTAATGTGATTAGAGTTTGACTTCTACCACTGCAGAGATATAAAGCAACTTCACATATAACATAGGAAAATACAGATGCTTCATCTGGGTGGCTAGCTGATCAGTTTTCTGCAAAGTTTTTTGTTTATTTGTTTTTACCCTTGACAAATGTGAATGGTACCCAAAGAAAGTATATTGTCATGACCCCAAGTAAGAGAAGATATCGAGCTGCTTGTCAGTGCATGGTTGGAAGTGCAAACAGGGATAAATTAAGTTTTGTTGTTAGAGGCTTTGTAAACTCTATTGAGTTTACTATTATAACAGAAATCTACTATAGAAATTACTATAGTAAAAATAATATCCTTACTGTCAATTACATATTTTAGCCCTGTCCACTTCTCCCATTGAGACAATCTTTTTATTTTAGAATTTTATTGTTTAAAATCAGCATAAAGTTGGATTTTTCTTTTCTTTTCTTTTTTTTTTTTTTTGGTGTACAGGCCTGTGAACTTAACACATGTATTGATTCATGTAACTGCCATCAAGTGATGATAAAAACCAGGTGCATTAGTCCCCAAATCTCCCTTATGCATCCTTTTATAGTTAAACTCGCTTCTCATGCCTAATCCATTCCAACCACTAATCTGTTTTCCTTCACGGTATTTATTAAGAATGCCTTAAAAATAGAATCGTATAGTATGTAACATATTGAGAATGATTCCTCTTCCTCAGCATAATGAATTTCAGATTCATCTGTTATTGCAAGTATCAATACTTTATTCCTTTTCATAGCTAAGTATTATTTAAATATTATCATTTTCTATTGATTTGGTTTGCATCTTTGTGAAACTAAATGGCTATATTGGTATAGGTCTATTTCACGACTCTCTTTTTTGTTCCATTATCTGTGTTATTATTTTTTTTTGCCAAAATTTTTATGTCTTAATTACTGTGGAGTATAGTAACACTTAAAAGTTGGATAGTGTGATTTTATTTTTATTTTTCAAAATTGTTTTAACTATTTCTTTTGCCCTTCAATATAGATTTTAGGATCAGCTTGTTAAAATCTACAAAGCTTTTAGAAATCAGATTGAAATTTCATTAGATCTACCGGACAATTTGAGAATTAACATCTTGACTATATGGAGTCTTCCAGTCCATGAACATGGTGTATGATTGTTTCATTTATATGTCTTCCTGAGATGATGTTCAACTCACTTATTAGTTCTAAATTTTTTTTTAAATTCCTTAATATTTTCTCAATATAAATCATGTTATCTATAAATAAAAACAGTTTTATTTCTTCCTTCCTTATATGGATAATTTTTATTTCTTTTTCTTCCCTTTTATACTAGATAGGACTTCTTGTATGGTGTTGGATATAAGTAGTGAAAGGGTATCTTTGCCTTTTTTCCAAACTTAGGATGAAATGATTTAACCTTTCACCAATAAGTGTAATGTTAGCTGTAGGTTTTCTGCAAACACTCTTTCTCAGGTTGAAAAAGTTCCTTTCTGTATCTATTTCGTGGAGACATTTTACCAAAAACGTATGTTTAATACAGGTAAATGCTTTTTTTCTTCATCAAAATTGATATGATTTTATATTTTTTCTTCTTAATGCTAAAAATAAGTGTTGATTGCATATGTGAATTTTGAATATTGAACCATTCATCTATTGTTAAAGGTTGTAGCATATTCATTTTCATATTAATGGATTGGATTTGCTTATAATACTTTGTTGAGAAGCTTTGCATCTGTGTTCATGAAAAAGAACTCAAATTTCTGGAAGATACTGTAAAGAATTAGTGGCTTCTTTCTTAAATGATTGTTAGAGTTCTCTGGTGATAACCTCTCAGTCCAGAGATTTATATCTCATAGTATTTTAGTGATGAATTTATCATGTTTTACAATTATTATACAATTCAGATTTTCTGTTTTATTTTGGGTGAGTTTTGGTAGTTTCTGGTTTTTAAGAAATCCTTTCATTTGATTCAAGTGGTTGAATTTATATGCGGAGAGTTGTTCATAATATTCCCTATCGTCGTTTTAATGTCTCTGGATCTGTAGAGAAGACTGGATTGCCTCCTGGACATTTTAACCATAAACTCCTCTATATTTAAGTGCCATTATCCAAGCTTTCTTTACATGCATATCAGGAAAACTTTTTCACCTGCTCTCCACAATAGAATTCAAGGTAGAATGTAGATGCATTCTTGTGGTTCCACAGGTTATAATTGTCCCAAGACAATTGTCCCCCTAGAATTTGGGGATATCCAAAACACACACACACACAAACAAACTCATGTAACCTTGTAGTCAGCATTAGATTATTATTCAGATTAAGACATAATGAGTGTCCAAAATTGTATATGTTTATATGTGTTGGTGTGCTTGCATGCATGCCTGTGTGACAACTTTCACTCAGTTACCCCATAGAAAAATATAAGATTATTTTACATATGTATCATCGAACCTATTTTTTCAAATTATTTATTCTTGTACCCCAAATTTCTTTATGCCCTTGCTGAAAACAGCAACAAATCAATGTATAAATTTTAATGGTGAAAGATTTTTAATGTATGAAGAAATGTAAGAACACTCCAGAATGATCCAAAGTAGAATAAAATGATGCCCCAAATTTCTTCTGCCCTGCTTTTGCTTTGGTATGTTTGAAATATGTAATTGCTTGGTTTATTTTAAATCTTTCAGCTGTGAAGTGTTTGTATTGCAAGAGAAGTAGTAGTCTTCCTATAATATGGCTGTTACAGAAGACAGCATGAAGGGTGAATTGTGTAAATTATAATAGCAAAAAAATAAGCATTTTGAACTAAATGCAATATGTTCTGCTAAAGAATAAAATAATATATTTTGATCAAGCCTTGAGGAAAAAATAAGCAAATTTTTGATAACTTCAAAAACTTATCTCAGTAATATTTAATTCTCTTTATTTGTTCTGTGACCCCACCCAACATACAACAATTTTTTTCACTGCAGTCATCAGTTTCTGTGGGTTCTTACAGACTGAGATATTTTGCTAAGGGTTTATTCAATATATTTGCCAATTTTTAATTATTTTTGATGGCCTTGACAGTTTAAAGGAATACTGATAAGGTATTTTATAGAATGTCCTTCAATTTGGGTTTGCCTGTTGGTTTTTGTTTGTTTGTTTGTTTTTGTTTTTTTCTCAATGTTAGACAGGCTTATGGGTCTGGGAGAGGAAAATCACGGAGGTAAAATGCCATTCTCAGTTACACCATATCAAAGTACATGCTATCAGTATCACTTATCATTGTTGATACTAACTTTTATTAGCTGGGTGACCTAGTGCTTCTCATGTTTCTCCACTGTAAAGTTACTGTTTTTTCTCCATTTGTATGCTGCACTTTCTGGAAAGAAGTCACTCTGTGCAGCCCACACTTAAAGAAGAGAGATGTGAGGCTAGAATCAGATATATACACCTCTATGTAGAATAAGGGTAAATGTGACAGCTATAAATACAGAACTGATACAGGTCTTTTGCACTGATGATTGAAATACTTCAGATATCTAGGGTTATTTTCTGTGATGTAATTTTTTGGAAATGGTTAAAAACCTGGGAAAATTCTAAACAAAACAAAAATGCAACCTTCTTATATTTTCATGAGATGTGCATTCTTAGAGCATTTATTTTATGTTAAAACCATGAAAAAAGCTTAGTGCTTATCCAAAAATAGAGTTGAGTTTTAGGTTCAAGATTTTTTATCTTAATGAATGCCTAGCAGAAAATTCAAATACTGTGGGGAATATGACAGAAGTCATTTTGTGGGACTTCCCTAAACATTGTAGAACATGTAGTATCCTACTAGGGCCAGTTGATCTCCACAATCATGAATAACACAAAAATATCCCCACAAACTTCTCTAGGGGTCAGTACATTAAGAAACAATGAAGTAGCAAATTTAGGCTATTGAAGGACTTTGAATAATATGGGAAATCCCTGGGGGTTATTAAACAAATGCTCATATCATCTGACTTATTTTTAATAGGATTTCTATCTGTTATAATAAGAGTTGTTTAAAAGTGGACAACAAAACATAGTAGGTGTGGATTTATTGTTTATATTCCATTTTTAAGCACATTGGTTGGGGTATAATTGTCAAACAATAAACTTCATATATTAAAATTGTACAATTTGGTAAGTTTTGAAACCATCACAATTGAGATATGAACATATTTTTCACCCTGAAAAATTTATGTATATGTCTTTGCAATCCCTCCATACTGGCCCTTCCTATGCCCTGAATCATCATTATCAGGTAACTGCTGATCCGTTTTATGTTACTATAGAGTTTGCATATTCTAGAAATTTATGTAAATGGAGTCACATAATATGTACTGTTTCTGACTTTCTGTATAGTATTTCGTTGTATGGTTATGCCACAGTTTGTGTATACATTTTCCTGTTGGTGGACAATGAAATTTTTTCTCAAATTGGCTGCTAAAAATATAGCTGCTATGAATATTCATGTGCAACTCCCTGTATGCATATAAGCTTTCTTTTTTATTGGGCAAATGCTTAGATGGTTGGATGATATGGTAATGCATCTTTAATTCTTTGAGAAACAGCCAGTTTTTCAAGGTGGTTTTACCATTTTACATTCCGACCGGCAGTATATGGCAGTTGCAGTTGCTCCACATCCTCGCCAACATTTGTTATGTTCAGTTTTAATTTTAGATATTTTTAATTTTAGGCATCTAAAACTTGTGAGTCGTATCTGATCATATTTTTAATTTGAATGTCACTAATGACTAATAATGTTGAGAATCTTTTCATGTGCTTATTTGCCATTGGTATGTCTTTGGTGACTGGCCTGTTCAAACACATATTTTTTTAAATTGGGCTGTTCATTTTCTTATTGTTCTTTTTTACACATTCTGATTACAAGTCCTTTATCAGATATGTAATATGCAAATATTTTCTCCAAGTCTGTGTGTTGTTTGATTTTTCTTTCTAAAGTATCTATCAAAAAGCAGGATGCTTTACCTTTTATGAAGTCAAATTTATCAATTTTTCTTTTATGGATCATGTTTTTGGTATTACATGTAAGAAATCTTTGTCATACCCAAATCACAAACATTTTCTTCTAAAATTTTTATACAAAAAAATAACTAAAATTTTTATACAAAAAAATAACCAAGGCATAGATATAAAGCCTAAGAGTATAAATAGTTTAGAAGAAAATGTAGGAGATATTTTTGTTATCCTTCCTCTTGAAAAGATTTATTAGAACCAACACCAATAGTACTATCTCCAAAAGAAAAAAAAAAAAGTAGTAAGTTGGATTTTATTTGATTTAAATGCTCTTTGATTAATGCCATTGAAGACTTGAAAAGCCAAGCCACAGACTGACAGAGGATATATAAAGAACTTTCAAGACTTAAGAATAAGAAAAGAAAATCCAATTAAAAATTGGCAAATAAATTGAATAAACATTTAACCAAGAAGATGTATGGTTAGGAAAAAGCACATAACAAGATGCTCAATATCATTTCTTAGTAGGGCAACACAAAAGAAAATGACAATAAGGTATATTACACAAATATTTGAATGGTTAAAATGATAATAGAAAAATAAAACTTACAATTCTACATCAGCAAAGATGCACAGCAATCAGAGCTCCCATACAATGCTTGGGGGAAATGTATAATGGTACAGCTATACTGGATAATATTCTGACGATTTCATAAGGTTTAACATAAAATTACTAACCACTCTCACTCAGAAGTTTTTAGCAAAGTAAAATGAATATTTTTGTTCACAGAAAATCCTATGCAGAGATGTTTATAGTGTTGTTATTTGCAGCTGCCCCCAATTGGATCTAGCCCAAGTTTCCTTCAACTGGTGAACAGATGAATAAATTGAAGTACCTCCACAAAATTGAATGCTAGTAGGTAATTAAAAGAAATTACTCGATATACACAGCAACCTAGATAAATCTTAAACACATTATGTTAAATGAAAGAGAACAAACAGGGGAGCCTGGTGGCTCAGTCAGTTAAGTGTCTGCCTTGGGCACAGGTCATGATCCCAGGGTCCCGGGATGGAGCCCAGCGTCAGGCTCCCTGCTCAGCTGGGAGTCTGCGTCTTCCTCTCCTGCTCCTCCTACTTGTGCTTTCTCTGTGTCAAGTAAATAAGTAAATAAAATCTTAAAAAAATAAAAAAGAAAGAGAACAAACACTAAAGACTATAAGATCTGAGCATGTGATCAGATTTTATTATATGATAGCCATTATATGACATTCTGGACAAGGCAAAACTATACGAGCTGGAAACAGTGCAGCTGTTGCTAGGAGCTGAGAGTGATGAAGTGTTGAACACAAGGGTTAAGGAAGAATCAGGGTGGAAGTGGGTGGGATTAATGGTCTCTTCTATATCTTCGTTGTGGTGGCAGTTACATGAATGTATGCATTTATCGAAACTCAGAGAAGTATATAGTAAAAAGGGAAAATTTTACTGCATATTTATAATTATAATATAAAAAGGTGAGTAATGAATTATGCAATATTGGCTGTATAAAACTGAAATTTATTTGCCACAGCCAGATCAAATAAGTCAGTTTATTCTTCGGATTTTCATTACTTATTTCACTTTTCTATCTTAAAAAAATAAGATGACAACACTATTATAATGATTATAAATTACAGCTGACTCTTGAACAACACAGGGATTAGGGGTGCTGAAACCATCCCCCCACCACCCAAGTATAGTAAAAAATTCAGCTATAACTTTTGACTCCCCCAAACTGAGCTATTAATAGCTTACTATTGACTGGAAACCTTACCAACAACATAGTAGATTAACACCTATTTCCTTTGTTATATATATTATATACTGTTATTCTTACAATAAAATAAGAGAAAAGAAAATATTACTAAGGAAATCATAATGATGAGAAAATACATTTACAGTACTATACTATAAAAAAAATCTGCATATAAGTGGACCCATGCAGTTCAAACCTGTGTTGTTCAGGGTCAACTGTAATTCAAATTGTATTTTTTCTTACGGCTTCTTTCATCTTTCTTATTTTATTATTAAAGTTTTTTAAGATTTAAGTTTCTTGTTTGAAGTGGCATTTAAAGTATTTATAAAACAAAAGTAAATAGAACAAATGGTGAACTATGCTTTTCAAAAATAAAAAAGATATCAACATAAATTATTAATCATTCAATTCATATTTATTACAGAGAATACACTCAGTATATATATACATATGTGTGTTTGCAAATTACTGTGGTAATCAAGTAAATTCCTGTTAGATTTAACTTACATAATTTTATATACATAAAGCATCATAAAAATAACCATTGGGACACCTGGGTGGCTCAGTCGGTTGGGCGTCTGCCTTCAGCTCAGGTCATGATCCCAGGGTCCTGGGATCAAGTCCCACATCGGGCTCCCTGCTCAGCGGGGAGCCTGCTTCTCCCCCTGCCCCTCCCCCTACTCGTGCTTTCTCTCTCTCTCTCAAATAAATAAATAAAATCGTTAAAAAAAATAACCATTAAAAATAATAATTACATTGAACATAAGAATTTGTGACACAAAAAGTGAAATGATCTGAAAAAAAAAGTACCATTTGTAAAATATAGGTATTTTTCTTTCAGCTTAGATTTTTAAAAACAGCCTAAATAGCAGAGCACAACATTATTACTTTATAATATGTTGTTGGAAGGTTATCAAATACTATAGGGAAAATGCAACGTGTATGAGGTGAAAAGGAGGATCATTGCCAGTTTAGCTTCTGCTAGAGGTATGTTTCCTCTCTCTTTATAGTTCCATAACTGTATACTTTTGAGAAGTTTTATACACTTAGTGTTTTCAGTCTCTACTTCTATCAAATCTTATTTTCTTAGCACAGTAGACTCATAATCCTGGGTATTGTAAAATACAATTGTTAAAATGTTGATTTCCCAAATGGGCAAAACAAGTGGCACTACCTAAATATTTTATGCTCTCTGTTCTCTATTATTACCTCCTCATTGTTAGCAAGCACCTAAGGGGTAAAATATAACTTCCTCACCATTCTGTTTACCATGTTAACAGAACAATGGTATAGTGCTATAGCACTGCCTAAGTTCAAGAAGACTAAATCAACAATATATAAAACACTTCTTTCTTGGATACCATAAAACAACTATTAGCTCTGTATAAAATAGCAATCTTAAAATAGAAATGTTAACTAAATTTGAAGTAAAAAATAAATACCCAGTTTCTAAACAATTTAAGGTGAAGGGACAGAAAATCAAAATTACCTAAAGGCAGCAAAAAATTTGTAATGGCTTCTGAGATTTAATTTAAACATTATATGTGTGAACTTAATTAAGTATGGGATATATTGCAGGATAGGAGTATGACTTCCCGCCAGCCATCTATTGCACAGTTTTCAAACTTTTTGGTTTCAGAACACCTTTACATTCTCAAAACTTATTGAGGAACCACAAAACCATTTGTTTATGTGGGTTATATTTACCATTATCTCCCATATTAATATTAAAACAAATTTTTGAAGTATTATTTTATTAAAATCATTTAGGAACAACAATAAATCTAACTACTATGAATAATGGTCATAGTATAAATAAGACAATTTTATTAAAAATAATTGTATTTTCTAAAACAAAGTCAGAAGGGCAGCATTGTTTTATATTTTTGCATATTGCTTTAATTCTCTTTTAATAGAAGTCAGGTGGATTCTCGTATCTGATTCTGCATTCAATATATTGTTTTGTTTGAAGTATATGGAGAAAATCATCAATTATTGACATGTAGTTAGAAAAGTTAGTAATGACCTTTTCAGGTGATCGTGGATATTTTTCTTTTATTTTCTTTTATTTTCACCAAAATTTAACTAGTGATAGTTATCTAAAAGTTGATTGCAATATGGGATCTGAAACCATACCAGTAAACTTTGGTACTCTTTCACATTTTAATCCATTGGTCTATATTACACTTTAAATGAATCATTTACCCATGCATACTTTTGTAACATCATACATTGTTATTTTGAAAATATAGTTTCATGGAGTTATATAAATCTTCCAAACGTTTGCACAGTATAAAATATGAACAATTCATATTTATTAATATCACTACCCATTGCATCCAAAAGGCTTTTAAGTATTTGAAATTGCCAAGCTCACAGAAGATGCAAGCTTTCTAAATTCTAACTTTTGCTCAAAACCTCACAATTTCTTATCAGTAAAAAAATACTGTCATTTGTTTTTCTTTTAGTGTCAGTCTCACTTGTTCATTTTCTCAAAAAATAGCTGTCAATTACCAAGTCTAAATAATCATTTTATTTTTATTTCATTTTATTTATTTTTTTAAGATTTTTTTATCTTAGAGAGTGAGAGAGAGAGAGAGAGGGTGGAGGGGCAGAGGGAGAAGGAGAAACCCAAGCCGACTCAGCACTGAACACAAGCCCAACACATGGCTCCATCTCACAACCCTGAGATCATGACCTGAGTAGAAACCAAGAGTTGGACACAACCGACCGTGCCATCTAGGTGTCCTTAACTTCATTTTATTTTTTAAGTAAAGTTATTTTCCATAAAAAATGTCTAGCTCAACTAGAAACTCAAAATATTCTTCTTTCCCTCCTTGAGACAACCACGTTCTTCCTTTAGGCAACCACCATAATTTGGTACTCAGTACAAGTACTTTACACGTGCTCCCTATTTCATCTCATACACTAATAAAAATAAATCAGCATTAAGAGAGATAATAAAATTAATAATTTTACTGCATCATCTAGAGAATTCTTACATAAACTAGAATTTTTTATTTTATTGCAGATGCAAGGTAGTGAAGAAAGCAATAACTACACATGCAGTTTGATGCCTTGACTCAAACAGAAATGACAGCAGTATTACCTATCACAGATTTCAAACCATTAATGCAAATGTTACCACACTAAAAATGGCAAATTTCATCTTACTATTTTCAAGAAATGAGTTTCATCCTTACAGAGCCTCTTAAATTTTGTAGATCCATAACGGTACATGGACTACTCACTGAGAATGGCTGCTCTTAACCATTATGGTGGTTTGATTATTAAAATGACATCTAATTTCTTGATGGTTCCAGAAGTATTTAATTTTTGTTTACTTGTTTGTTGACAGAATTTGGAGAATGCTAAGTGCAAAGGGGAATGAAGGTTTTTAGTATATTTATACCATTAAGAATCAGAAACACTAAGATTACTTTAAAATCATTAAACAATTATTATGTCTACATAAAACATTTTATTTAATTAAAAAAAATTTCTAGTTAACTGAAATTATAACTACCAAGATGAAAAATCTCAACACATGTGCTTCAATTAAACCTTCCAAGTATTCACATTAAATACATCCAAACATATTTTAACAATACAATGTGATGAATCAGAAAATCTAACAAAGATAAATTGTTTTAAAATACTTATTTTTATATGTGTTACTAGCACTCACAAACTACTCTGAATTTAGTCTTACTAGGTTATTCAGAATTGAATTTATATATAAAGTATTGAAAAAAAAAGAAGGAAAGTAGGCTAGCCCATTAGGTAAATACAAAATAGTATTTGTATAATGTCAAATTTCTTATGAAATTCTTTTAACAACTCATTTGTTGAAACCAAAAGCTGCTAAAATATTAGGATAAATTTCTTGATATTTAATGTTCTTATCTCATTAGTAATTTAAGGTATCATCACTTTTTCTGAAGTGAAAGGAATATTATTCAGTAATTAAAATTATTCAATTATTGAGATAATTCAAGTAAAATAATTTGATGAAGAATTTCATAGTCTAGTCATAATGGACTATGGACTAAAAAGACCATATAAACCCTATTATTGGAAAATAAGAAAATAACCTAGAAAATTGACAAAATTTAAGTAAATATTCCCAGATGGTAATTTAAGTCCATAGCATGAAATGAAGACAACCAGGAAGTATAAATACAAAGCTAATAACACAAACTCTATAAATATATACTGCCTTCCTTTATTCTCTCAGTTTCTTTAAAAACAAAATGTTATATAAAGTAATAATTATAGAAATGGGATTGTAACATATATAGATAGGGCATGTATACCAATAATAATCCCAAAAGGACAAAGAGAACAGATCATATAATAAGAAAGTTTCTATATTTAACTTTTTAAAAGTTATTATGTATCTGAAGTAGAATATGTTAAGATGTGTATTAGGGTTCTCCAGAGAAACAGAACCAATAAGACTGTGTAAGTATATAGAAAGAGATTTATTTTAAGCAATAGATTTACACAGTTATGGAGTATGACAAGTCCAAAACTTTCAGGCTCAGAGTATAATCCATCCTGAGACACAATACCTCTATATCAGTGAGCCTGGGAAACACAAGAAACAAGTTATTTGCTCTCAAAATATGAAAGGAAGGCATTGGAAAAACAGTTGTAGAGATTTCCATTGAAAAAAGGGAGAAAATGGAAAGAAAAAGTCCTAAGAAATTTTCGATTTTATTATGTCAATCTCCAATCAATTTTTCAAGACCTGGAAATAATCCTCTATGGTTCAGGGCTCTAGCCTCTGGGTTCACGGCTCCTTCCAGTGGGCTATGGCTCCACCCTCACAGTCATCCTTCCTTTTTCTTGAAGGGTAGCAAGTGATTTAAGTTTAATAGTTTTATCAGGGTACTTCTAGCCAGTAGAATTTTGAGAGTCTGACACCTTCTTTTCTCAAAAACCTGTGATTCTCCCACAAAGATTCACTCTGCTAGACAACAGGCTTGCCTACAGATCTTTCCAGGATAATCCCTTCTCTGTTCCTGGCTCTGCTGGGATGGCTGAAAGGATCCTTGAATCACATGACTAATCTCTTCAAAAAGCCCTGTGTATGACTGATAGCTTTGGTTTTTTTATCTTTCTGAGAAACTAGCTAAACGTTGCTTGTTCACACCCTTGGCCTACTCTCCAATCCATGCTTGTCTGACAATGAAATTAATAATCTGGACTTCATCAGTATAAGCAATTTCTCTTCAAAAGACACTGTTAAGGGGCGCCTGGGTGGCTCAGTCGGTTAAGCACCTGCCTTCGGCTCAGGTCATGATCATGGGGTTCTGGAATCGAATCCTCCATCAGTTGGGCTCCCTGCTCAGTGGGGAGTCTGCTTCTCCCTCTCCCTCTGCTGATTCTCTCTCTCTCTCTCTCTGTCAGATAAATAAAATCTTTTAAAGAAGGACACTGTTAAGTAGGAGAAAAGGCAAGCCAAAGACTTATAGAAAATATTTGCAAAGCATTTATCTGATAGAGGACTTGTATTCAGAATATATAAAGAACTTTTATAACTTAATAATAGGCACATAATACAATTAAAATAAGCCTATAATTTGAATAGACATTTTATGAAAGATGTATAGGTGACTAAGAAGTACACTAAGAAGTGACTAAGAAGAGATGGTCAATGTTATTAATCATTAGAGAAATCACAATAAGATACCATGACATACCCACTAAAATGGTTAAAGTAAAGTAAGAGAGAAAATACCAAGTGTTATCACACTTGTGCAGAAACTGGAACCTCCACATACCCACTAGAATGGTTAAAGTAAAGTAAGACAGAAAATACCAAGTATTATCATACTTGTGCAGAAACTGGAACCTCCATGCATTGCTGGTGGGAACGAAAATAGTACAGCTATTTTGGAAAACAGTTTGGCAGTTTCTTAAAAATATTTTAACATAAACTTACTATGTATATCACAATAATTCTACTTACAGGAATCTACCTAAAATAAAAGAAAATATAAGTTTATACAAAGACATGTATATAAATGTTCACAGCAACATTATTCACAAGAGCCAAATCCTGAAAAGAATCAAGTATCCATTTACTGGTAAATGGTTAAAAATATTCCATATATGCATATAATGAAATACTACCTGGTAATAAAAAAGAACAAGTTACTGATACACACTGTAACATGTATGAACCTCAAAATATTATCTAGTAAAAGAAGCCACATATTGTTTGATTCTTTCTATATATGGAATGTCCAGGAAAGGCACATTTATAGAGATAGAAGGCAGATCAATGGTTGCCCAGGTCTTAGGGAAGGAGTGGAGATTGCACAGGGACAGGGGAAATTTTTGTAGTGAAGGAAATGTTCTAAAACATTTAAAACACATTTAAAACACACACACACAAAATATGATGATATTTGCATAACTCTGCAAATTCAGTAAAAATCATTTAATTGTACATTTACAATGGGTGAATTTTATGTTACTTAAGTTATCCCACAAAATCTATAAGGAAACCTGGCTTTTCCTGAAGTAAGGACCTCATGGCACTAATAATTGCCAGAATCTGGATGACCCAGGAATGATTTTCAAATAGGTGTTTATAACATTTTGAAATATTTAGATAATTTATCTACAATACATATATTTTGATTTAATGACCACAAATGTTATATAAGGCAAAAGAAATAACCTGGATGTCTATAAAATCAGGATTTGGAAAAACCTTCACATCTGAGATTGAATTTACAAACTTCCTCAAACCTAATTAGGTGAGTATCTCTCTATTTCACAGAAGAAAAAATGAATGAAGAGAGTAGTGGTGGTGTGATCAGAATCATAGATAGTAAGGGTTACTCAGGACTTGAACCTGACACCAACTTTATTGGTATTTTCACATAAAATCCTATTTATGATCTATATTAATTTTCTCAAAAACATTAAAGAAGGTAGTATTTTAGTATAATTCCTTCCTCTTTTTTTATTTTTCAAAATTTAACTTACTGTTTTGTTTATGTGCTTTCTGTGATTATATTCTATTTTTATAGAGTTTATTAATATTTCTTCTCTATAAAAACCACACAAATTGTTTGAAAAATCTGGGTAAATGTATGAAAGGAAAAAAATCACCCTTGATCTAATCATAAAGTCATACTTCATGAAATTTTAGCAGCTTTGATGCTGACAGTTTTGTGATTTTACCAGAAGGTGCTAAGGGAGATTTTCACACATCTATGTCATGACTCCCAACTAGCTGTCAGTGATTGTAAAATCCACTGAATGTGAAAGCAATCCATGTTCCAGAGAGGTTAAAACATGCATATTATAGACTTCTTGGTGGATTTATTTTCTGGTTTCATTTTTCTTTCTCTCTAGATAGACATAAATATGGATATATAAACACATATTAATATATAAACACACACATATATACATGTATATATTTCATAAATATTTTCCCATTTCATTAAGAAACTTCCTGAGTCCTTGTATTACATTTGTGTAATATTTAATTATTAGGTGTGTTATAATACATTTAACCTTTCTGCTATTTTGAGAAATTTAGAGATTTTGTCTTCTTTCATCATTTAATAAAAATTAAAATTACACTTAAATATATCTTTGAGCAAAGTATTTTTGTACATTTTCAATGATTTAAAAATGAATTATTAGAATGAGAATTACTGGATAAAAGACAAAGATAGTTTATGATTTTTTGATATAAATTCTTATGCTTTTCTTAAAAAACTATGAATTGAGACATAGATTATCACGTCTGAACAACAAATTCTGGAATAAATTTCTAAGTGTATATCCATTATGGGTATATTAATGGAAAACTAAGTATTCATCATTATAAAAATACATAGTATTGCATATTTAAAATACAGAAACATTTAGTGTTTTCTTTTTACCTGCATGCCTGAAATTATTAAAAATCATATATATATGTACATATATATATATAGTTTTTACCAGAAAAAATTTCAAATTTGATCTTTGGTGTCTATTTCTCAAACAGAAGCACAAACACAAGCACATATACAACAGTAGGACAAGAAATACAAACAGAAATAAAGGTCAATGCATGTAAGAATCTTATATTTGATTTATCGTTAAACACATAATCCACATTTACGGAAATGTGTAAATGTTAAAGAAAACACAGAAAGTCTTTAAAATATGTCTAGCAATCTTCTTTCATCAATAAAGTGGAATCATATTGTGGAACTTAAACAGCGAATCCAACATCTTCTGTTTTTTTTGATTTTTAAATCATTCCGATATTTTACACATTAGGACTACCATGATGAATGACATAAGATTCTTCTTCTCTTAGTGGTTTTTTGTGAGAAGGAACTACTAAACACACTTGAAAAATGAGGTAATCATGTAGTACTAGGTGCTGTGAGGAAAATGAAGGAGGTGGATGAGGGGAGGGAGATGAAGTTGGAGAGGTTGACAAGAGGCAGATCACATAGGGACAGTTAAGAGTTAACATTTTCTTTTAACTGTAATTGTAATCTATCAGAATGTTTTAGTAGGGGAATGACTGCTTTGCATGTTACAATCAGGACTCAGACTGCTCTGTAGGGCAGGAGTGGAGGGAGAAGGGCCAGTTGGGAGGCTGCTGCAGTGACCTAGGTGACAGTGATGGTGTGGCTGGGGCTCAGCTTTTACTGGCATGTGATGGAGAGAGACCTAATCAGAGAGGCTTGGGGAATGGAACTGACAGGACATACTGTCTACACTGCAGTCCTGACTAAAATCTTCCAATGGCTTCTTGTAACTTTCAGAATGCAGTATATGTTGCTCAGATAAGCACACTTTATTATCTGGCCTATGAAATTTCAAGCTTCATTTTGCCCTGCTCCCAATGTGTATTCCTATTTCCTGCCAAGTGGTCATTTGAACACATGTGCTTTTTCTCACTTAATGCCTAAATGACTTTTTACTTGTTTCCTCTGCTCTCAATATCCTTTTGATTTAAGAAACTGCAAGGTAGGGCGCCTGAGTGGCTCAGTCGTTAAGCATCTGCCTTCAGCTCAGGTCATGATCCCAGGGTCCCGGGATCAAAGCCCCGCATCGGGCTCCCTGCTCCGCAGGAAGCCTGCTTCTCCCTCTCCCACTCCCCCTGTTTGTGTTCCTGCTCTCACTCTCTCTCTCTCTCTCTCTGTCAAATAAATAAATAAAATCTTTAAAAAAAAAAAAAAAAAAGAAACTGCAAGGTAACATCAACTCTCAGAAATTTTTCATGACTGCTAAAATCTTAAAATTCCCTTCTCTAGGCTTGCTGTTATCTTCCCCATGTCTATACCAGAGCAATAATCATGCACTACTATTCATGCATTCTATGTCTGTAAGGTGACTGCATAATTTATCAAACAAACCAGGACACTTTTCAGAGTGAAAGGGGTTGCTATCAAAAATTATGCCAAGGCAACAAGCGTAACTAGTTGACTACTTAGGGATACAAATTCAGAACTATCCAGAAACAGAGTGTATTCTTTCCATATAAAAATGAAGTATTTGCCAAAAGACCTTCTGTTCAGGGTATTTGATAAAAGGAGTGCGACTAAAGCCATTGATCATTCAGAGTTGGTAATTAAATTTTTTTCTGTTCATACAACATTTACAAAATGAGGGAACAGATTTTCCATGTATCATTATGATAATTCGATGGATATCCACAGTTTCTAAGTTTTGATTTTAAATTATATACTTTCATTTCTCACAGGTAACATCTTTTTTTAAAAAAATGTGAAACTACCAATATATTATGAATTAGTTAAAAAAAAAGAGAGCTCATTTATGAGTTGTCTTCCATTAGAGTCACTGTAAAAACATGCTGTGATAGATGGAAACATCTGGTACTCTCAAAACCACAGAATCCTGAATTAAAAAAATCTGATGAGAAAACATAATATTATTTATGAATCATGTATTTATTGATTTATTAATACTATATACCATGTTCCAGCAGAAGATTTAAGTGTGAAAAAGATAAAAATATGTGAAGATAATATATATCTAATTTGTGGCCCTGGCAATAGCCTGGCTTAAAATAACTTACAGAATAAATGACATAAGGTTATTTCTGGAGTTAGATACTTGCAGATATTTGTTACCGCTGATGCCTCTGTGTGTGTGTGTGTGTGTGTGTGTGTGTGTGTGGTGTGTACCCATCTGCAGGCAGGTGCAGCTGCATGTCAATCTGAGATTGACAATCTGACTCACATGTAAGCTTATCACCTCAAGGGTTTTATGAACTCCTCCTTGAAGTAAAAGTCCCTGGGTTATAAATACGCTAATATACTAAATAAATATTTGTTGTATTGAATTGAACTGACACAGTAAAGAAAAAGAATAAAAACAATATCATAATTTAGTATCATTTTATCCAAAGATGCAGTAGGTTAACATATTTTATGTATTTATCTTAGTATCACAAAGAATTAAAAAAACACCAAATAAGTGATTCTGATTTCTCAGATAATTACTTTTAAATCCTTGGAACTTAAAGTAATTAATAGAACTTTAAAATAATTTATCAGTCGATGTCCCCAGAATCTTAAACTTTATTGAGATGCATGTGGTTCAAGATGAAATTTCTCAAGCTTTAAGTTATCTGAAATTTATCAACCGTATTTAGCCCTAATGAGTGTTATGAAAATGTATATCATGGCATGATAAACTTCCATAATTAATTTTAGCCAAGAAATATGTTATGAATGACAGAGTCAAGTATATCTATGTGTCTAATTGGAAATGTCTCTTAGAATTACATTTGTTTATATTAATATTTGTGTCATAATAATTTAATTAAGTTGTCAGAAAAATGGCACATGCTTAAGTTATATGAATTTGATTACACACAAATTACTAGGAAGAATAGTAAAGGCAATT
The DNA here is from genome assembly GCF_004348235.1 of Phoca vitulina. Classification (NCBI taxonomy): domain Eukaryota; kingdom Metazoa; phylum Chordata; class Mammalia; order Carnivora; family Phocidae; genus Phoca; species Phoca vitulina. The sequence goes on from NW_022589717.1 coordinate 14,735,498, forward strand.
TTTTTTTTTTAAAGCAGCTTGCTTTTCCAAAGACTTCAAATGTTAGCAATGTTAAATGGCAATTTTATGCATGCACTGGAAGAATATAACAAAGTTGCCACATGTAATTGATTCAAGATTCTGGCTGATTATGCTCCTGCTAGTTTTAATCAGATATCTGATGAGTAAGATTACTGGAAAATATTCTCTATAGAATGAGTGAAAAATTCTTCATTGCAATGAGTCTATTATTTATGGTGCATAACTTCATGATGGGGAAAAGAGTAATATACCGTTTTCATAATAAGTGCAAAAACATAAAAAAAATTATATAGTCTAATGCTTATTAATTTGTTTTAAAGAAATGCTTTTCCTGAATTCCATAATTTGTGTAATAAACATTGTAGACATGTTTTGTGTGTGTATGAACCAGTGTAGTTTGCTTGGGACTTAAGAAAGCTCTGAGTGCTGCAGTGAGTAATGATTACATGGAGGGCTCTCTACATTTCTGGTCCTAGAACCTCAACTGGGCAGAAGCTGCTGCTGCCCCTGGTCTATGCCAAGGAGAGATGGGGAAAGTCGTTCATTCCTGTTGCTCTCAAATGATTTCTTATCACTTTAGTTCTCCCTAATGACAGACATAAGACCAAATATCACACCTCCATATCTTTATCATTAGTCTCTGGATTTTCAGATTCTTAAAAAAAAATACATTGCACATTTTTTCTTCCATGTGTTAGGCTGTGTTTTTCTTGGTTAATTCAAATTGGGCTGGTATACATAAAGAAATTATGAAAACCTTATTATGAATATGAATATAATATGAGTATAAATGTATGAATATAATATGAATATGAATATATGAATGATTTAGTCTCTAAAATATCATGTATGTTCATATGGGCATGTGTGTGTGTGTGAGTGTGTTCATGTGTGTGAGAGAATGTTAGAGAGCTGGAAGTAACAGCTTCTTTTAAAATTTATTATTTATTATTTACTTCTTTTATTTACTTTCTGTCCTAGACATAGACACATAGTTTAGATACATATATACATTCATAAGAGATGGTTTAGATACATATATATATATATATATACATTCATAAGAGATGGTTGGGTAATCATAGAAACTGTTAGAATAATAGCTGCCAGCAACATTTATCAAGTACGAGCATATCATCAACAGAAAGAATTTCATTGTGACTAGTGATGTTCCAGATAGTTCCCTCTTTTATACAGTGAATTACACTATTCATAAAATAATTTGTTTAGAATTTTTCTACCAACAAATATGTATGAGATACCTGCTTAAGGATCTCAATAACAAAAATTCAATTTTAAGGGTTTCAAGGGGATTACAGTTAAGTTTATAAATCAGAACTTACCTATAAAAAGTTAATATGATAAAGGAGGTCTACAATTGAGTGTTTCAGATTCGTGTTACTAAAGAATCCTTTGAAGGGAGTGATATTTGGTAGCAAAGAGGGAAAGAATAGCTTCCTAGAATGAGTAGAGCTTGAGTGTGATGAATCCATAGTAGTTGGTGTTCGAGATGTGTTTTAAATGACTGAATAAAGCAGCACATTAATATGCCATCTTTTTCTTAGTAAAATCTAATTTTTAAAAGATTTTATTTATTTATTTGAGAGAGAGAGAGAGCATGAGCAGGGTGAGGGGAAGAGGGAGAAGCAGGCTCTCCATTGAGCAGGGAGCCCGATGCATGGCTTGATCCCAGGACTCTGGGATCATGACCTAAGCTGAAGGCAGACGCTTAACGACTGAGCCACCCAGGCGCCCCAGTAAAATTTAATTTTGATTATAATATATCACTCCAATCTTAATAAATGGAATGGTCAGGTGAATAATTATGGCCATACCCACTTTTACTTTCAGTGCAACCAACGTACAAAGAAACTGTGTGACTTGCTGAGTGTGATACAGTTACCCCCAAGCAAGCAGCCATGTAGAGAAGCAGAGAAGCATAGGATTGAAAGCACACCGTCTGGAGCCAGAGTTAGAATTTCTGTCTCCCTCATTAACTGCATACTGGGAAAAATTACTTAGATTCCCTGTGCCTCAGTTTTCCCAGGAGGGAAAGTCTATTAAAAGTACCTAATCCCTGGAGATAGTATAAGAATTAAATGTTATAAGTAAATGTATGTAAAAGAGTATAATATATGGAGTTTTTTTTATAATTAATCTAATAAGGTCTTAATCTTAGGCCCAGATACTATACATTTTAGCCTACTTTTATACCACCCCTACTACAGGAATGTTTTGCGTCATAACTCTCCTCTGAACTATCACCAGTCCTTCCTCCATTCCTCAGTCTTAGTGAAGTGCAGATCTGGTAAGTCACTTCTGTATTTGAAAGATCTTGCTCTCTCCTTTCTGAAGATGACTGTGCACTTCCCCCTCCATTCCCCTGGAATGTATATTGTTCTTTGTGTTGTTTTTAATCCTCCACCTACCCCTCTTCTTTTCAACTTCTTAGTTGCTTCTAATCTACATGCTGTCTCTTCTAGCATACCTTCTTTAATCCACAATCCAGGTAGTTTTCCTTTTGAGACCACAGACTGGGCTTTTGTTGTGATTGCTGTTTTTCTGGATTTATCTGTTTCACTTGCTAAAAACATATAACCTTAAGAAGAATAAAGCATCTTGTTCCATAGAACTCTGCCACATAAGCACAGTTTAATCTTAGTTTGTGATGTAGTGAAATTGATGGTGCGTTTGGAATTGGAAGATCCTAGCCCATCATTTATTAACTAAGTATTTATTATTAATAATAATAGATAAATATTTATTAACTAAATATTTATTAACATTTATTAACTAAATAACTTAGTAAATGTTACGGAAGTTTTTTGAGTCTCAGATTCTTTCACTCTAAAATGTTAATAACTACTCTAAAGAGTTATAGAGTAAATAAAAAATATGTCAAATATCTTAATACAGAGTTCCTAAGAATTTCTGAATAAAATTTAATCAAACCTGAAAATCACATTTACTAAGAATAATCAACAATATAAATTATTTGTAGGTATAAAACTGAGAGGACACCTATTTTACTAACATTGTAGATCTCATTAAATTCATACTATTGTTTTATGTTTCTACCTTTAATATTAATATTTAATTAACTAACCTTTACTATTTAGTAATTTAACTTATAGGGGTTAGACAATCGTTTTCAGAACTACATTTTAATATTACTCACAAATTTTATGAGTGTAATATGGACAAATATAAAGTAACACTTGTGAATTGTAATAATAAAATAAAATGACATAATTCTTTGCTAAAAAAGTTCAGCACTATTTAAGACAAAAATTCTGATGTCAGTAATTTGGAAAGCAAACTCTTGTACACATAAAAAAAGGAGCAATCATTTGTGTGCAAACGATTAATGAAATATCTGATCACTAAAGCATAACCATAAAACAACTGATAAATAACATCCTCATATAATAACTCTTGTATCTGAAGTTGTATATTATATTTTAACTACAAACTTTGCATATTCTCCAGTGACTAAACATAAGGTGAGAGCTCATGATATATTTATATTTCCTAGATTCATAGGCAATTTTTATTTTCTTACTATGTTGTTAACTGAAAGAAACTCAAGCAGTAAAATATGTCTAAGTTCACTTTTTACACTTTGATTTTAGTGCCCTCCCCTCTATAAAAAAAGAGGAACCAACAGTATGACAGAGACAAATATCTTCATCCCCCCTTTTTTTTCATTTTGTTTATTTACCAACAGAAACCGTGAGTTGAATAAGATAGCCTACATTGTCACTGTTGCCCAGGAAACGATTTTATCTTTCTTAGTTCTCACTGTTTTTAGAACACAGGCGAAGGGTAAATTAGAAATATTTTATAATTTAATTTTGATACTTTTTCCCTTAACACTATGGTCTTCAACCAAAGATCTGGATAATATTTTCTGCTCTTTTCAGAATACCTGTATGATTCAAAGCACTTTTTTATTGCCAGTTATGAATGTCGGAAACATAATACTCTTTTCTTGCTGTGTATGGATTTCACTCTTATAATTTATGTTGGTCATCATCCAAGCTACATGTCAGACAATTAAGGTTTTTCAGCTCTTAGACTATGTTCTCCATCAGTGGAATAGAAAGTGGGTTTATCAGACACTTTTACACACCACTTCGAGCCGTTGGTCACTGATGTCCCTCCTGTCATCATCAAGAACACCTGTCAACTAAATGTATTTGAGACATTTATTTTTGAATTTAAACATACATAATGTAATGAACTATGCTGAAGAAAAATATGAAGTGGAGAGTGCTAAGTTTTTAAAATATTTATATATTTAAAGACAAGAAGACACATAAAATCATTTAGAAAAAAAGTTTGCAGAACATCTATATATCCTTCAGCAGTGTGTTTATTGGTGTGAGGATTTAATTTAAAAATCCATTTAAAGCACTTAGCATAGTTTCTCTCATATTGTAAGTATTCAATACTTTTTATTATTATAAAATGTAATGGGTCAATAAAACAGAACTATATTAGTTTTGCTTATTTAATTTTTTCAGTGTTTGTTTTACAGGAGATTTAAGTTAAATATGAGAAATTATGAAAAATTAAACAAAAGACAGTAAGTTGAAGCAATATGACACATTTTATGCATAGAAACTATTACATCACATAAAATAATCAACATGCAACTGATAAAATATATACAAATATCCACATACCATCTACTTGTGGTAAAATGTTTTAGTTACCATTAATTGGAAAGTTGCTATGTGCCAAGGATTGTGCTTCTGCTCTTTATTTGCATTAATTCTGGAAATTCTAACAAACTCTTGAAAAAGTTATTATTATCATTAAATAGCATATTAGGAAACTGAAGTACAGAAAAATTAACAGTTAGTCCAAGATCCAATAGGAAGTATTTATAGCAGAATACAACCACATGCTCTAGAGTATGTGTGTTTAATCACTGTGGATAAATAAAAATATAGAGGGAAGGAAGGAAAGAAGGAAGGAAGCAAGGAAGAAAGAAAGGAAGGGAGGAAGGGAAGGAGAAAAACAAAAGAAAAGAGTGAAAATAATTTCAGTCAGGTTAGATTCAACTTCTGCCATAAAAAAAAATCAGTGTTTTCCTCTAGACAAGAAGCCTAGTAACCTATTTAAATAATTAAACAAATTTAAATTTGTTGATTTTAATAGACTTGGAATTGTATTTCCATTGATTGATTTATTGCTACCACAACTTGCCCTCTGACTTTTGCATTCAGTCAAACCCATTTTTGAGGCTATACCTATCAACCTCTAAAGACTAATTTGCCTTCATTAAAAATGGCAATTTGGAGTTAATTATAGCTAAAACCTCATAGAGATTATGCGATGAAATTGAAAGTAATATTTGACATAAATTGGCACTAAAAATGAAATCTAAGTGGTTTCACTAAATGATTACATGTAAATTATATGCATGAGATTTGTCACAACTCAGATAGCCTTAGTAATGAGGTGTAATGGTACAGTACATACAATACTTGGCCAAGAAGTTTTTGACAGCGTGTCATCCAGAAGCTACTGTTACAAAAGGTATTAAACAGAATTTTTGTTTTGGTGATACACATTACTGAATCCTACTTAAGCAGAAAGGGCTTTTTCTAAAACATTTTATATATACCTACAATTCTTTCTGTAAAGAGAATAAAAGACCAAAAAAGATAGAATTCTTAAGTCAGATAGAGAAAAACTAGAGTCAGACATAGGCACAGACACCATCATTTCAAAGCATATTGATGAGAAAAAAAACCCAGTATTTTCCTAGAAGAAATTGATAAATACCTAAATTCTATACTCTGGTAAGAACATAAGAAAAGGCAGACAGCTGGTATATAGGGCATTAAAACAAGATGTGGACATCATGTGGCAGTGCCATGGGGAAGAGCCATGCTTTCTTTTTTTTTTTAAGATTTTATTTATTTATTTGACAGAGAGAGACACAGCGAGAGAGAGAACACAGGCAGGGGGAGTGGGAGAGGGAGAAGCAGGTTCCCCGCAGAGCAGGGAGCCCAATGCAGGGCTTGATCCCAGGACCCTGGGACCATGACCTGAGCCGAAGGCAGACGCTTAACTAACTGAGCCACCCAGCGCCCCGAGCCATGCTTTCTTTAGTCATGATAATCAAAGGGGATTACACTGGTACCTTGATCAAAAATGAATTGTAGATTCATATAACCCACTGCATATACTTTAGATTTTGTTGTATTTAAGCATATAAAGTAAGGGAAATATACAGTATTTCATCAGTTCTAAGAAGCCACATTTTTCCCAAATTTTAGCATCTCTGAAATTGGAGTGACTCATAATCTAAGGTGCCCTACCATAAGGATTCTTTCTTTCTTTCTTTCTTTCTTTCTTTCTTTCTTTCTTTCTTTCTTTCTTTCTTTCTTTCTTTCTTTCTTTCTTTCTTTCTTTTTCCCTTCCTTCCTTCCTTCCTTCCTTTCCTCCTTCCCCCTTCCTTCTTTCCTTCCTTCCTTCCTTTCTTCCTTCCTTCCTTCTTTCTTAGTGATACATTACTTATGGGGCTGTACTGACAGTAGATAGTATAGAAGCAAGGGTAGAAGCACGGAGAATAGTAATGGTTACTATTTAAATAATACAGCTAATGGGCACCTGGGTGGCTCAGTCGGTTAAGCCGCTGCCTTCGGCTCAGGTCATGATCCCAGGGTCCTGGGATCGAGCCCCGCATCGGGCTCCCTGCTTGGCAGGAAGCCTGCTTCTCCCTCTCCCACTACCCCTGCTTGTGTTCCTTGCTCTCGCTATCTCTCTGTCAAATAAATAAATAAAATCTTTAAATAAATAAATAAATAAATAAATAATACAGGTAGGAAATTATTATAATTTGGATTGGTAATGAATGCTCACATTCTAGTTATTTTTGGAAAGTACCATTTCAAAACATAGTCTATCTTCATAATTCACAGATTAAATATTTACAAATATACCTACTCACTAAAATTTGTTTGCAACCTCCCAATCAATCTCGGGGTGCTTTTGAGGTCATTTGTAGACTTGTGCAGAGCCACAAAAATTTCAAGTTGCCAAATGCGTAGGTTTCTTGCTAAGGTCTTAACAAGGTGACACTCTGCTTTATTGTTTCAGCTACGATACTATAAGCAAATCTTTTCATGGTCTATTTAGTGCCACGTTTTTCAATTTTTGTGCTTTCTGTTCCCAGTCTTGCTGTTAAAAATGGCTCCTATGCATAGTGCTGAAGTGTTGTGTAGTTGTGTAGTGAAAGAGGGCTGTGATGTTCCTTGTGGAGTGTTAGGTTAACTTTGTTCAGGTATGACTTTTTGTGCTGTTAGCCTGAGTTCAATGTTAATGAATCAACAATATATATTAAATAAGATATCTTTAAACAGAAACACACATAAAACAAAATTATTTATTGATCAGTGGACCAAAATATTGTGACCAGAGGCTCACAGAAGCTTAACTCTGTACTTTCCCTAGAAGCAATGGTTCGGTATTTGATAATTCAATGATTTTGGCAACTTTATAGAACATATCACTCTGAATAACAAGGATCAACAAGAATTCATCTTACTTCATATGGGGGGTGAAACAAAAGAGGTGAGAGAAAGACTCCAAATTTTTTGGATTAATCAATTGATCCAATAGACTTGTCACCAATAGATATGAAAAAGGATATGGATGAAGCTGTTTTTAAGATGAAGAACAACAGTTCAATTCTGGTCACAGTGAGTTAGAGATATCTATCAGATGACCAACAGGAGATGGTAGAGAAAGTTACATCAACAAATAGGGAATATGGGCTGGAGTTATAAATTGCAGATTCATCATCATACAGCATTTATTGCAACCATTGACTCTAGATAAAATAATCAAGGAAATGAGTGAGTGCATTTCAAAAAGAAAAAAGAGTCAAAGACTGAGTTTTGGTGACTTATGACATTAACTTATGTTTTGCAGTGTTAGAGTGAAAGGAAGAGACAATCAAAAAAGACAGAATGAAAACAAAGAGAAGCCAAGTTCAAGGAAAAAACAAAACAAGACAAAAAACACCAACATATCAAGAACAAGGAAATAAGCCACTGCTGTTCTTTAGGTCAAGAAAGATGATGGCATATAGCTATTGATTAGGTTTAGCAACCTTAAGGTCATCCCTGATCTAACCATGATGAGTTTCACTTGAATGGTGGAGGATATACCCTGATTGGAATGCATTAAAGAGAGAATGGTAGAAGAGGAACTAGGGATAACTATTTTCAGAATTTCACATTGAAAGATTAGAAACAAGATCATGTCTAGAGAGTAAAAAGGGCCAAAGAAGTATTTTTGTGTGTGTGTCTATTGCTTTAAGATGTGACATAAAAGTATTATGCTTTCATGCTGAGGTAAAACATCAGAAAAGTTATGAAAAAATAATGATAATGTAGGAAATAAAGAGAAGTTTGCTGAAGAAATGTCTATAAGTAAGTAAATGAGTAGCATGGGATTTGGTAGATAAATGAGGGGACTGAATTTAGACAGGATCATCCTACTCATTGGTGATAACAGATGCAAAGACAAGTTTTGTGATCCCTAATGAGGTTCATGGATGTACATTTAAAATTAAATTTAAAATTTTAATTAAAAATTAAGTTTGTTTCAGATATTTATGTACCGTATTCAATTGCACAAGTGCAGATATGGAGTAGGTAGAATTGGATCTAACCAGGGTTGTAATTTTGTCAATTTAGGGTGATGCTCTTAAAGAAGAAAAAGTGTAGAGGAATATGCAAAAGAGTAATTATGACATGACCAAGTATTGTAGCCTGAGGACCTTTGTAAAAAGATTCTGTAAATCTCAAAACCTACTGGGATTATAAACTCAAGGTAGCAAGAGATAAGGGAGGATGGGAGTGAGTTAGGAAAGAAAGGGAAGAAACCTCTACATAACGCAGTACTGAGTCAGCTCTAGCTCTTTGAGAATACACAACTCACTACAGGGAGAGAGCCCTATAATTCAGAACAGTCTTTACAGTAAGTGAGAAGTATTCAACTGCCAGCTTCTTATCCCCTGGTTCTCAGGGGTCAATTTTGTCTGACAAAGTGAGCACTAAGTGTCTGCCCTTCTGAGCTGTATTCTCCAGCTTTCAGGTAGCCATCAAGGAAGACTGATTCCCCAGATCACAAAGCTGCAGCTGAGCCATGGTGTTGGGGGCAGGGAGTCCTGTTGTATCCACATATGTTTGGCTGGGTGGCACAGGGCCCAGATCTGCTGAGTTTTCTATGTTTTATACAGCAGAGTCCATGCTGAACTGGTTCCATTTTAAGAAAGAAATGGAGATTGATGTGACCAACTGTGTATCCTTTAGGTTTTGTTCTATTTAAGAATAGAAAATGTGAACATATGCTTACAGGGGAATAATTTGAAATTGCAAGGAAATCCCAACCTTAGCACAGTTAAAATTTTGGTAGAACACAGTATCATATTAATTTAAATAGAGTATTTTTTATAAGAAATCAATGAAGCAGAAATTAACTCAGAATTGGCCTTTAAGTACAATTCATAATTGTGCACCCTGACCCTGCTTTTACCTTCTGTCATAAGACTGCAGATGTTTTTGGCTATCCTCTGTATATAAAATGTAAGGAAAACTATTCAAACCACTAGTATTTTAAAAAATGCAAATCTAACTGATATCACTTTGACTTGGCTGAAAAAATTCCCAAGCACAAAAATTGTATCAAATTTAATCTCTGTTAAGTGAATTGTAACTTGACTGAAAGTTCATGCAGGAAATTTTTAATATAAATCAAACACTTAAAATTGTTCACAAGAAAAAAAAAGCCATATATACATTTTCTGTAAAAGATTATTTATTGCATTTTGCATTTAAAAGAAGAAAATGCAAAAAGTCTGAAAGTCCAATAGTATTAGGTTGGGTTGTCAAGAAATTTAAAAAATTAATAAAATACTTAACACTTTAAATGATATGTAAAGATAACTGAAATGTGAAACTTGAGCAAGCAGTGAATACATAGTTGAAAATCAAATATTTGAAGGGAAAATATTTCAGAAATTTCTCTCAGCTTTTTAAGAAAAAAATACAGAAGCAAAAATGGCAATAGGACAGATGACGAGGGATTAAAAAAATATGTAATTACTGGGAAATCCAGGAAAAGAAACAAAAGTAGACATAAGAAAAGAATTATTCAGATGAATAGTAGAAATGCATGACATTTTCTATTTTTCTTTTATCTTGAGCATGGTGTCAGTGGCCCCGCAGGCAGGCATCTCTAAGGATAACATGGAATCACTCATGAGACCCAATACTAAAATATCCTTAACATTTAAGTAAATTGCATACTTAGCTGCCAAGATGTGTTCAGGCACAACTTTCTTTTGTCCTGAATGCTTTGAGATTTAATAAATACGCTTTTTGTGGAAAAAAGAGGATGACTGGTTAACCATCATTGGGTTCAATTCAGAATAATTATTATTTTTCTACGATTCCAAATAAACAATAATGGAATTTACTTTTAATAGAGAACATTTTGAATATTACAGCTTTCCTTCAAAGTGACAATTTCAAACAAATAAAAAGAAAGTCTGATATAGAAAAAATTCCCACAAGAGGGGCGCCTGGGTGGCTCAGTTGTTAAGTGTCTGCCTTCAGCTCCCGTCATGATCCCAGGGTCCTGGGATCGAGCCCCATATCGGGCTTCCTGCTCAGCAGGAAGCCTGCTTCTCCCTCTCCCACTCCCCCGCTTGTGTTCCTGCATTCGCTATGTCTCTCTCTGTCAAATAAATAAATAAAATCTTTAAAAAAAAAAAAGAAAAAGAAAAAATCCCCACAAGAGGAAACTAGAAGAAAATACTAGATTAGATCAACACATATATACTTTTTTAAGTATTGAGAAAGAGTAAGTCCACTATCAATGAAGAATGTGATGACTTTAACCTTAAAATAAATGTTTATGATATTAAATAAGCATATATTAACAGCAAAAATAATGTTGCAATTCCACACTAATATGAATTCTCTGTTTAATATAATTTGTGGTAAACCAAAGGGAGAAGGTATTTATATAATTACCAAATGATGCATAATCATGGGTATCCAAAACTAAATAGCAATAAAACACATGGATTGATGAACATCCCAGTATTAATTTGTTAAACATTTTTGTGTCCTTCAGACTCGATTAATATATACTAGATAAACATCTGATGCAGATTTTTATTTGGAAGAACATAATGCTTATGTAATCTAGTAAAACTTTGAAATTTGCATATTATAAAAAATCAAATAAGGCTAATATTATGTTGCATTTTTTTAAATTTTATTATGTAATGTTAGTCACCATACAATACATCATTAGTTTTTGATGTGGTGATCCACAATCCACTGTTTTTGTATAAAATCCAGTGCTCCATGCAGTATGTGCCCTCCTTAATACCCATCACCAGGCTAACCAATCCCCCCTACCCCCTCCCCTCTAAAACCCTGTTTGTTTCTCAGAGTCCATAGTCTCTCATGGTTCATCTCCCTCCAATTCCCCCACCCCTCATTTTTCCCTTCCTTCTCCTAATGTCCTCCATGCTATTCCTTATGTTCCTCAAGTAAGTGAAACCATATGATAATTGACTTTCTCTGCTTGACTTATTTCACTTAGCATAATCTCCTCCAGTCCCAACCATGTTGATGTAAAACTTGGGTATTCATCCTTTCTGATGGCTGAGTAATATTCCATTGTATATATTATTCTGTTCCATTGGTCTTTTTTTTTTTTTTTTTTTAAAGATTTTATTTATTTATTTGACAGAGAGAGACACAGCGAGAGAGGGAACACAAGCAGGGGGAGTGGGAGAGGGAGAAGCAGGCTTCCCGCGGAGCAGGGAGCCCGATGCGGGGCTCGATCCCAGGACCCTGGGATCACGACCTGAGCCGAAGGCAGACGCTTAACGACTGAGCCACCCAGGTGCCCCTGTTCCATTGGTCTTTATCCATTCATATGTTGAAGGGCATCTCGGCTCTTTCCACAGTTTGGCTATTGTGGACATTGCTGCTATGAACATTGGGGTGCATATGGCCCTTCTTTTCACTACATCTGTGTCTTTGGGGTAAATACCCAGTAGTGAAATTGCTGGGTCATAGGGTAGCTCTATTTTTAAATTTTTGAGGAAACTCCACACTGTTTTCCAAAGTGGCTGTACCAACTTGCATTCCCACCAACAGTGTAAGAGGGTTCCCCTTTCTCCACAACCTCTCCAACATTTGTTGTTTCTCTCCCTGTCCATTTTTGCCATTCTAACTAGTGTAAGGTGGTATCTCAATGTGGTTTTGATTTGAATTTCCCTGATGACTAATGATGATGAACATTTTTTCATGTGTCTGTTAGCCATTTGTATGTCTTCTTCAGAGAAGTGTCTTTTCATATCTTCTGCCCACTTTTTGACTTGATTATTTGTTTTTTGGGTGTTGAGTTTGAGAAGTTCTTTATAGATCTTGGATACCAGCCCTTTATCTGTAGTGTCATTTGCAAATATCTTCTCCCATTCTGTGGGTTGCCTCTTTGTTTTTTTGACTGTTTCCTTTGCTGTGAAGAAGATAATTTTATCTTGATGAAGTCACAAAAGTTCATTTTTGCTTTTGTTTCACTAGCTTTTGGAGATGTGTCTTGAAAGAAGTTGCTGTGGGAGATGTCAAAGAGGTTACTGCCTATGTTCTCCTCTAGGATTTTGATGGATTCCTGTCTCACATTGAGGTCTTTCATCCACTTTGAGTTTATCTTTGTGAATGGTGTTAGAGAATGGTCGAGTTTCATTCTTCTGCATGTGGCTGTCCAATTTTCCCAGCACCATTTATTGAAGAGACTGTCTTTTTTCCATTGCATGTTTTTTCCTGCTTTGTCAAAGATTATTTGACCATAGAGTTGAGGGTCCATATCTGGGTTCTCTATTCTGTTCCATTGGTCTATATGTCTGTTTTTGTGCCAGTACCATGCTGTCTTGGTGATCACAGCTTTGTAATATAGCTTGAAATCGGGCAACGTGACACCCCCAGCTTTGTTTTTCTTTTTCAACATTTCCTTGGCGATTCGGGGTCTTTTCTGATTCCATACAAATTTTAGGATTGTATGTTCCAGCACCTTGAAAAATGTCATTGGAATTTTGATCTGGATGGCATTGAAGGTATAGATTGCTCTGAGTAGCCTAGACATTTTAACAATGTTTATTCTTCCGATCCATGACTATGGAATATTTTCCCATATTTTTGTGTCTTCTTCAATTTCTTTCATGAGTGTTCTGTATTTCCTAGAGTATAGATCTTTTATCTCTTTGGTTAGGTTTATTCTGAGGTATCTTATGGTTTTTGGTGCTATTATAGATGGAATCGTTTCTCTAATTTCTCTTTCTACAGTCGCATTGTTACTGTATAAGAAAGCAACTGATTTCTGTGCATTGATTTTGTATCCCGCCACATTACTGAATTGCTGGATGAGTTCTAGTAATTTGGGGGTGGAGTCTTTTGGGTTTTCCACATAAAGTATCATGTCATCTGCGAAAAGAGAGAGTTTGATTTCTTCTTTGCCAATTTGAATACCTTTTATTTCTTTTTGTTGTCTGATTGCTGTTGCTAGGACTTCTAGTACTATGTTGAACAATAGTGGCGAGAGTGGGCATCCTTGACGTGTTCCTGATCTTAAGGGAAAGGCTCTCAGCTTTTCCCCATTGAGGATGATATTCGCTGTGGGTTTTTCATAGATGGATTTTATGAACTTGAGGAATGTTCCCTCTATCTCTATACTCTGGAGAGTTTTAATCAGGAAAGGATGTTGTATTTTGTCAAATGTTTTTTCTGCATCAATTGAGAGGACCATATGGTTCTTCTCCTCCTCTTATTAATGTGTTCTATCATATTGATTGATTTGCAAATGTTGAACCACTCTTGCATCCCGGGGATAAATCCCACTTGGTCGTGGTAGATGATCCTTTTAATGTATTGTTGGATCCTATTAGCTAGGATTTTGTTGAGGATTTTGGAATCCATATTCATCAGGGATATCGGTCTGAAATTCTTCTTTTTGATGGGGTCTTTGCCTGGTTTGGGGATTAAGGTAATGCTGGCCTCATTGAATGAGTTTGGAAGTTTTCCTTCTGTTTATATTTTTTGAAACAGCTTCAGTAGAATAGGTATTATTTCTTCTTTGAATGTTTGGTAGAATTCCCCAGGGAATCCATCAGGCACTGGACTCTTGTTTTTTGGGAGGTTTTTGATCACTGCTTCAATCTCATTAGTGGTTATTGGCCTATTCAGGTTGTCAGTTTCTTCCTGTTTCAGTCTTGGCAGCTTATAGGTTTCCAGGAAGGCCTCCATTTCATCCAGATTGCTCAGTTTATTGGCATATCGTTGTTGATAATAATTTCTAATAATTATTTCTATTTCCTTGGTGTTAGTCGTGATCTCTCCCCTTTCATTCATAATTTTATTAATTTGGGTCCTTTCCCTTTTCTTTTGGATAAGTCTGGCCAGTGGTTTATCGATCTTACTAATTCTTTCAAAGAACCAACTTCTAGTTTCATTGAACTGCTCTACTGTGTTTCTGGTTTCTAATTCATTGATTTCTGCTCTAATTTTAATTATTTCTCTTCTAATGCATGGCTTAGGCATTGTTTGTTGCTTTTTCTCTAGTTCTTTAAGGTGTAGAGTTAGTTGGTGAATTTGGGATTTTTCTATTTTTTTGAGTGAGGCTTGGATGGCTATGTATTTCCCCCTTAGGACTGCCTTTGCAGTATCCCATAGGTTTTGGACCGATGTGTTTTCGTTCTCATTGATTTCCATGAATTGTTTAAGTTCTTCTTTGATTTCCTGGTTGACCCAAACATTCTTGAGCAGAGTGGTCTTTAGTTTCCAAGTGTTTGAATTTCTGCCAAATTTTTTTCTTGTGATTGAGTTCCAGTTTTAGAGCATTGTGATCTGAGAATATGCAGGGAATAATATCAATGTTTTGGTATTGGTTGAGACCTGATTTGTGACCCAGTATGTGGTCTATTCTGGAGAAAGTTCCATGTGTGCTCAAGAAGAATGAGTATTCTGTTGTTTTAGGGTGGAATGTTCTGTAAATATCTATGAGGTCCATCTGGTCCAGTGTATCATTCAAAGCTCTTGTTTCCTTGTTGATTTTCTGCTTAGGTGATCTGTCCATTGCTGAGAGTGGAGTATTGAGGTCTCCTACAATTAATGTATTGTTATCAATATGACTCTTTGTTGGGGGCATAGATATTTACAACTGTTAGATCTTCTTGTTGGATAGACCCTTTAAGAATGATATAGTGTCCTTCTGCGTCTCTTATTACAGACTTTAGTTTAAAATCTAATTTGTCTGATATAAGAATTGCTACCCCAGCTTTCTTTTGAGGTCCGCTGGCATGGAAGATGGATCTCCATCCCTTCACTTTCAGTCTGGATCTATCTTTAGGTTCAAAATGAGTCTCTTGTAGACAGCATATGCATGGGTCCTGTCTTTTTATCCAATCTGCAACCCTGTGCCGTTTTATGGGAGCATTTAGGCCATTCACGTTGAGAGTGATCATTGAAAGATATGAATAAATTGTCATCGTGTTGCCTGTGAAGACGTTGTTTTTATAGATTGTCCCTGTAAATTTCTGTTGTATATGACTCTTGGGGTCTTTCTCCTTTTATAGAACCCCCTCTTAATATTTCTTTTTCTTTTTTTTTTTTTTTTTAAAGATTTTATTTATTTATTTGAGAGAGAGAGTGAGAGAGAGAGAGAGAGAGCACGAGGGGGGAGCGGGAGAGGGAGAAGCAGACTTCCCTGCTGAGCAAGTAGCCTGATGCGGGACTCGATCCCGGGACTCCAGGATCATGACCTGAGCCGAAGGCAGTCGCTTAACCAACTGAGCCACCCAGGCGCCCCTCCCCCTCTTAATATTTCTTGCAGGGCCGGCTTAGTGGTCACATATCCTTTCAGTTTCTGCTGGTCGTGGAAGCTCTGCATCTCTCCCTCCATTCTAAATGACAGCCTTGCTGGATAAAGTATTCTTGGTGCATGTTTTTCTCATTTAGTACCTTGAATATGTCTTGCCAGGCCTTTCTGGCTTGCCAGGCCTTTCTGGCTTGCCAGGTCTCTGTGGATAGGTCTGACGTTATTCTGATGTTCCTCCCTCTGTACGTAAGGAATCTCTTCCCCCAACTGCCCTTAAGATGGTTTCCTTGGTTCTAAGATTTGCAAGTTTCACTATTACCTGACGGGGTGTTGGCCTGTTTTCCTTGATCTTGGGAGGGGTCTTCTCTGCCTCTAGGACATGAATGTTTGTTTCATTCCCCAGATTAGGGAAGTTCTCAGCTACGATTTGCTCAAATACATCTTCTAGTTCTCTCTCTCTCTCCACTCCCTCCGGGATTCCAATTATTCTGACATTGGAACGCTTCATGGTGTCACTTATTTCTCTGATTCTATTTTCATGAATTCTGAGTTGTTTTTCCCTGGCCTCCTCTTTTCCCTTTTTATCTATTATATTGTCTTCCAGGTCGCTTATTCGTTCTTTTGCCTCAGTTACCCTAGCTGTTAGATTATCTAGATTGGATTGGATCTCATTGAAAGCATTTTTAAGTTCTGCCAATTCAGCTTTCATTTCTGCCCTTAGAGACTCTATGTTGCCATTAATTGATTTCTCCATTCTAGCCATTTTCTTCACAATTGCTAGCCTGAATTCCATCTCTGACATCTTGGTTATATCTGCATCCATTTGTAAATCTGCAGCATAAGTCATAATCTCTGAGGCTTTTCTATTTTGGGGGTTCCTCCTCCTAGTCATTCTGTTGATGAGTGTTTGAGGGAATGTTCAGGGTCCAAATTATTGACCAGAACCCAAGCAAGATGCACCTGTTTTCTTGGGACCTTAGGAGTGCTGGCCGCTTGTTTTCCCAGCCTGTCTTCTGGGGGAGGGGCCTGCCGCACTGTTACTCAGGCAACCCTGTTTGGGAGGAGTTGCCCTGCCCCTCTGTGGTGGGGGATGGGCTCAGCGGGAATCAGTTTTGGGGGCTTTTGTTCTCTGGCGCCTTTCCCTGGCGGCTTTCCACGTCTCTTCCGCGAGTCAGAGCAGAAGAGACCATTTCTAATCCTCTGCCTCAGAGCAGAGAGATCGCAGTCTGTTCTTCAGTGAGCTCTCCAGGCCACACCATCTCCGTTTCTGTCCATGCTGCTATAAACTGCAGCGTCCTGGGTTGTGCGCCCCGCTGCAGCGCCCCCAGTCCTGCCTCCAAGTCGGGGCACGTCTCTGCCCTTTGTGCTTCTAAAACCGCCAGCCACTCCCAGTTCTCCCATGACCCCGCTGCTCCAGGTTTCTGCCCCGGGGGCTGCCCTAAAGTCCTTTCCCCGCCACTACCAGTCTGCGAGTCTGTGCCCCGTCCCCAGTGCACGAGGCTGTCACTCACCAGCGGTGTAGGATCCCCACGGCCAGGCTCCCTCCCGCTGCCATTTATCCTCCAATATCTGCCCGTGGAATCAGGGCTCCCTGCTTTGTACCTCAAAACCAACCGCCTGCGATATTCTGCTTGTAGAGATCCAGATCTTCTTACATCTCAGGCTGGTTTCGCGGGTGCTCAGAGTGGTCTGGTAGATATCCAGCTCAATTCCGGGGACCAGTTGAAATAGGGTCCCCTACTCCTCTGCCATCATTCCTCTTGTCTATGTTGCATTTTAGGAAAGTTCCATATTAAATTGGCAATCATGGGATTATAACAACTTCTGTAGCAAAGTATATTCTAAAGCCTACTCAATATAACAAGGACAGTGCTCTCCTAATTTTTTAAGCTGTGGTATGTGTTTGCTTGCTTAAGAGAACTTCTCTTCTTGTGTTGTCTAGTTTAAAACATTGGCATTGACTCTAATAACTGTTTGAGGTCTTTCCAACTTTATGGGATCTTTTGGATTTTATGTGACCTTCAGAAAGGAGAGAATTTAACACCCTGAACATTATAGAAAGAGTTTGGAGAGTTTTCTCCTTGGAGAAAAGGAGGATTGGCTTTGTATTGAATTTGCCTTAAGAAAATGAAAAACTGATAACGTTTCTAGATTTGAGTTTCTGGGTTGTGATACCTGTCTGTTACATATTTATGTAATGTATGTAATTTTTATTTAATGTTATGTAGTGTATTTAAAATTATCTTATGCAGGGGTGCCTGGGTGGCTCAGTCAGTTAAGTGCCTGACTTCTGGCTCAGGTCATGATCTGGAGGTCCTGGGATTGAGCCCTATGTCAGGCTGCATGCTCAGCCGGGAGTCTGCTTCTCCCTCTGCTCCTGCTCAAAGAAATGAATAAAATCTTTTAAAAAATAAAAATAAAATAAAATTATCTTATGCACATTTTGGCAGGTTATATATTTTTATTGTCTGTGTTCCCAAGTCACTAAATTACTGGTTTGTTTTCAACTCCTAGGATCATGAGTAAAGGAAAACCTTTTATCTATTCTCATATCACAATCCCCACTCTACCCCATCCCTCACTTGCAACAACATGCTACTTTCAAATATTAAATATTTTACTTCAGTTTCCAAGATATGTAATGTTGTGCCACATTTGCAGAAACTGTATTAGAATTTCAAACAACAGTTGGACAGTACCAAAACATAAACATCTTTCAGTGTCTAACACAAGTAGAGATCTGCAATTTATAAATGTTGGAGGATTTCTATACTTATGTTGAACTCATTTCATTCTGATTATTTTTTCTTTCTCTTGGGGCATTACCTTATCCACTTAAACTAGGTAGAAAGAATAAGATATAACAAATTTGACATGGGAGAGTTGTATAGATTTGACAACTCAGCTTTTCAAGTATTTCCAAAATAATTATACTTGCAGTTGAAAAGACAGAATATTAAAAGAACAAAGCATTGGGCACCTGGGTGGCTCAATTGGTTGAGCTTCTGACTCTTGATAACCTCTCAGGTCATGATCTTGGGTCCTGGTATCGACCCCCCCGACCCTGAGTCCAGCTGCACCCTGGGTGTGGAGTCTGCTTAAGATTCTCTCTTTTCCTCTCCCTTTGCTCCTCTCCCCTGCTGGCACGCAAATTTTCTCTCAAAAAGATAAAAAAATTAAAAATTAAAAAAAATAAAAATACTTAAAAAATAAAAGAAAAGAACAAAGAGTTAAAAATTCAGTGATAACATTTCATCTGCTGCATCAAACACTACAAATGGAACCATTGTGCGGTACAGACACTGAGAATGACCAAATAAACAAGTAAATACAATTAAAATGCCAACAGCACAAAGCCGGCGGTCTATCTTAGAAGTGTTTGTTTTAATAAATTAGGTTTTGTTAACTTTTTTTTTTTAAGATTTATTTATTTGAGAGAGAGAGAATGAGAGATAGAGAGCACAATTAACAGAGGAAGAAGCAGACTCCCTGCTGAGCAGGGAGCCCGATGTGGGACTTGATCCCAGGATTCCAGGATCATGACCTGAGCCGAAGGCAGTCGCTTAACCAACTGAGCCACCCAGGCGCCCGGTTTTGTTAACTTATAAAAAGGAGGGTAATAATAGAGAAAAAAGTGCATTTAGGAAAGTTTCATAGAGATTTGAGTCCCTAAGGATAGTAAAGGGATGAGAGATTGATATCTAGGTTTATAGTTTTCCACTAAACAACCTATTTCAATCCTCAGCAAGTCTTTTTTGACTACACATTATAATGCATTTTATTGTGTTAGACTTGCACTTGAAAATAGCCTATCATCTGTAGGGGTGAATTGTTGAAGAATATCATGAATGATTCCCTGAGGGAGCAATTATAATTGTTTAAGGATGATAAGTAAGAATAGAAAAAGTATCCATGTCACAGGTCACATTAAATTCAGCATTGCCCATATGGGTGTTGGAAGAAAACTATGGGGAAACTGTAGATACAATTTCTGCTGGATTGGCAGAGTTATTGATTTAAGACATTGGGTTTTGAATAGCAATGTTGAATTTGGGTCGAGATACCCAAAGCGCAGCCCATTTTCCTGGCAAGCCCTTCACTCTTTCCTCAGTTCCAGCACAAAGCGTTACAAGTTCAAACACTCTTTCAGTTATCACAAAGTGGCAGCTCCCCGTTTCACCCTCCTGAAGCAAGTAACCTACAGTCATCTCTAAAACATGAGTATAAAATTCCCCTTAGTTCTTAAGACATTTGTCTTCCCACCAGGCAAGCAAGGCTTCTCTGAATTCCTGTCAGCACACACAGAGGTAGAGTAGCTCCAAGGACTGTTCTGATCATAACTTCCTACCAAACCAATCAGTACAGCGGTGCTAAGTGGCACGGCATTATGAAAGGTGCCACTGAGTGCTGCTTAATGTAGGAAGTTGTGCTGCTGGGTTTGAAATGAAAAAAACAAAAAACAAAATAAAAGAAAAAAAAAGAAAACAATTCTCCCAAATTATTCTCTTATCTTTTTCATATATGTAGTGATACTGTATAATTACTGTGCCTCTTTAGCATCTATTTTTTGCTCTTGGGACTTCCAGATTTCCTTTAGGCAAACAAACGAAGGAACAAAACACCTTTCCCCACTCTTTCATGTGATTCATATAACACTGGGTGTAGTACTGGGAATGGAAACTGGATAGAAACAAACAATATAATTCCAACCCCTGGCCACTCCCATTGGTTCTGGGATAAACCCATGACCCAAACCGGTTGAATTAATATTAACAATTAGACTATTGTTAATAGTAACAATTAACAATTAATATTAACAATTAACAATTAACAATGGGCATCGACTAAAAGACATACTCCTTTTGTTGTTGTTCTCCCTGATTTGAAGCTGCAATAATGTAGCCATTTTGTTATTGGAAGCCACTATGTTGAGCTGTAAATAAAGCCTTCTTAGATTAGTAGAGAGGAGAGAAAAGATGAAAAAAACCCAGAGATCTAGTGACATTAAGACTCTGAATTCAAATTCTACCTGAAGATAATTCTATTTCTGTGTTCCTCAGTAATGCGAACAAATAAGTTCTCTTTTTAATGCTGATTTTATTTTATTTTATTTTTTTAAGATTTTATTTATTTATTTGAGAGAGAGAAAGCATGAGAGGGGGGAGGGTCAGAGGGAGAAGCAGACTACCCGCCGAGCAGGGAGCCCGATGCGGGACTCGATCCTGGGACTCCAGGATCATGACCTGAGCTGAAGGCAGTCTCTCAACCAACTGAGCCACCCAGGCGCCCTTTAATGCTGATTTTAGTCGCATGTTCTTATTCCTTTCCATGGAAACCACCCTAAAAGACACCATAACTTATCCTATATTAGGCATGAGATAGAAAATAAAAATATGAGATTCAAGTCAGGAAATGATTAGTATTATAAAGTTCATGAATACATGCACAGAAAGATTATTTTTGAGGCCAGACTCAGTCATGAATCTGCCCTTTCCAGTAAAAGCCATTGTGGCTTTTCACACCCACCACCCAAATTTTGTCACAGGATATATCAGACAGCCTTTCGAGTGTGTCTCTCACACGTCTAAAATGCAGTTGTAGAGTAAAATGCAATTTAGCAAAACACAAATTCTAGCATCTTGTGAAGCTGGGCTGCAGTCATAAACATAAGCAATTAATGATGACTCAGTACATAAAGTTTGAACTTTGAGAAATTGCAAACAGAGATGTGAAGAACTCTCTACTCTTTGTGGTTAAGGATCTGAAACTGCAAACTCTTCTAAATGTGCATGAAAGAAGTCTCAGCAAAATTAGAAGGATCAAATGTTTTCCATTTCCTCACAGATGAAAGAAACACATTTAATACTCTGGGTTATATAAAAACAGTGTCCTTATATGTATTTTTTATTCAGTAAATGTTTTATGACAACCAAACTTTGGAGAATGTTATTCAAGCTTGTGTAACTAAACTTTTAATCATGGATTGTCTTAATTAATGAAATTTTGTCATAGTAACCTTTAATTTGGCATCTCTGATTTCTTAAAGGCATATATCTTTGTGATTCTTTGATTGGTCAAATGGGATTGGAGTGTCTTTCTGATCTATCCCTGGAGGAAACAAACAAAAACCCTCTATCAGATTTCTTATTTCAGTGAAGAATCTGGAATTTTTGTTGGAAAAACTATGTGACCTCTCATGGTAGTGATTAGGAGATATCAGATTAAGAAAGAGATTTGGATTCTCTCTCTGCTTTTCTATAATACTTTGGGCAAATGAATTAACCTTTTGGAGTCTTAAATTTCTCATTTATAAAATTCAGTTGGTTTTATAACTCATTTCAAAGAGACAACTTTTCATTATATTGAGTTTGTCTGTTTTCTTTGGTTTCTATGTCATTGCTTTTTGCTTTATTCTTTTGATCCCTTCTCCTTGTTTTAAATCTCATTTGGTCTCCTTTTTATTAATTTATGTATTTTTTTTGTTCTTTTAAAGGTAGAACTTTAGATGGCTGTTTTATACTTTTGGTTAAAATGAGTGTTCGGGGCGCCTGGGTGGCTCAGTCGTTAAGCGTCTGTCTTTGGCTCAGGTCATGATCCCAGGGTCCTGGGATCGAGCCCTGCATCGGGCTCCCTGCTCAGCAGGGAGTCTGCTTCTCCCTCTCCCTCTCCCCCTGCTTGTGTTCCCTCTCTTGCTGTGTCTCTCTCTGTCAAATAAATAAATAAAAATCTTAAAAAAAATAAAAATAAAAATAAAAAATAAAATGAGTGTTCAATGCTATAAATTCCACTCCCAGCATTACTTTAGCGGGATTATGCAAATATTTGATAGATTCTGTTTTCATTTACAATTAGTTCAAATTTTGTCATTTAATATCCCTTCATACTTGCTCTTTAACCCATGGGGTATTTAAAAGTGTATTGATTAATTTCCAAATATTTGGAAGTTTTTCAAGTAACACTGTTATTAATTTTAAAATTAGATCTGTTATGATCAGAAAATTACTTTTTATTACTTCTATTATTTTTGTTTGTATGGTTTATTATAAGTCAAGAATATGCTCTGCCTTGGTTAATGTTCCACATTCACTTGACAAGAATGTGTATTTGGGGCACCTGGATGGCTCAGTTGGTTAAACATCTGCCTTAAACTCAGGTCATAATCCCTGGGTCATAGGACTGAGCCCCGAGTTGGGCTCCCTGCTCAACCTTTTAACATCTCTATGCCCAGATGTTTAAAGTGGGTTTCTTGTAGATAGCATATAATTGGTTCTTTCTTGTCTTATTCAACCTATCAATATTTGCTATTATTTAGTGTTTTTATATTATCTATCCTTAATATGATCATTCATATAATCAGATTAAAATCTATTATATTTCTTCCATTTGTTTTCAAATTTTCTTTTTTCCCACCATTTATGCCTTCTCTAGGTTCATTGAACATTTTATATAGTTATATTTTATCTACACTATTGACTTGTTATATCTGTTTTAATTTTTTAGTGGTTGCCCCAGGTTTGAAATATATTTTCTTATTTAATCAGAGTCCGCCTTCAAATAACATCATGCCACTTTATGTATGGTGTAAGTGCTTCATAGTCATATACTCTCAATTATTCCTATCCTATTCCTTATACTACTATTGTCATACATTTTATTTCTATACATCCTGTAAGCACACAATAAATTACTATTATTTTTTTTTCAGAACGTTATTGCATTGCTTTGGTTTCCTTTATAACTTTCACTATCTGTCTTACTCCATAATTTAATTTTAGATGGAAATTACAATGAATTCTTTGCATTTTCAGAATAAAAAACAAGTATCATTATGAGAAGAATATAAATCTTCAATATTAAGAAACTTAAACTTCCCCTGTAAATGAGAACTAGTAAGCCATGGATACAACTGAGCCAACAATTTGTTTTAATATTTAGTTATTGCTATTTTATTGTCAGTTTTTCTAAGCCAATTATTTTTTTGTCAGGTTGCCTGGGAAATAGACAATGAAATAAAGATATGCTGGGGGAGTGTTTTTAAGAGCAATATATATGAAGAGTAACAGAAAAATGGAACTAGGCAGAAAAAGAAATTAAACCATGGTATAGTTGCATCAGAGGCCTCAGCTGATATCAAGGAGAGCTCTAAAGCTGCTATGGCCCCTCAGAAATGTCCCAAATTGAGGAAAAGTACTAGGGCTTTGTAGCTCTGTATTAACTGTATGGGATATTAGATTCTCTCCATTGAGGCAGTGTCAGAGGTAGCTTCCTCAGACTGAGAGAAATTCCCAGGGAGGGACATTTCTATGAGACATCAGCAGCCGTTACTCCCAGCAGCTGGAGTAACAAGTGAAACCACTCTGAAAGGAGATTTAAGCAGTACACCATAACATCTACCCAGTCCCCACCTTGTACCCCTTAGATCTACTTTCTTACTGTAATGTACTTCACTTGAAAACAGATCTTCCAGTTCTCTTTTCCGGGAGCGGGCGGGGGGGGGGGGGGGGCGGATAGTGCTATTGAGACTAACACAGGCGTTTTCCCCTAGCCTCCACTGGTCTTAGAGCCACAAATGATACTCATAGTTTTCTTCCTCTACTACCCTTTCTAGAGTCACCCTCAACTTCAACTATCACTTTCACTGGTTAAGAGATATTGATTGGTAATTACCTCAACAAACTAAACATAAAATCACCATGTGACCGACTTCTTTGGTAGATATAAAAATCACTGAAAGCAGAGACTCAAACAGATATTTGTATACCAGTGTTAGCTAATTAGAGCTTTATTCATAATAGACAAAAGGTGGAAACAACCCAAGTGTCTTTTAACTGATTAATGGATAAACAAAATGTAGTATATACATACAATTGAACATTGTCAAGCCATTAAAAGGGATGCTACAACATGGATAAACCTTGGAAATATTATGCTACGTAAAATAAGCCAGACAAGAATAAAAGACAAACATTGTATGATTCCAATTACATGAACTATTTGGGCAAATTCATAGTAGTAGAAAGCAGATTAGATAGGGAAAGGGGATATGAGGAGAGGCAGGAATGGACATTACTGCCTAATAGAGTTTCTTGAAGGGTGATAAAAAAAGTTTTTGAAACATAGTGATGAGAGTTGCATGACATTGTGAAAAGCATTGAATTTAACCTAAATGGTTAAAATGGCAAATTTCATGTTATATGTTTTATCACAATAAAATATAAATAATGTAATATATCCAAACAATTAAATTCTGGAGCTTAAATGGGTGAATTATATGGTATGTGAATTATATCTCAATACAGTTATAAAAAAAAAATAGGCAGAGGAGTTCCAACATATGACCAATGGATCACCTGGGCGTCAAACATAATTTTTCCTTTAAGCCATCACTAAACAGCAACCCTACCTCCCTCTGATGATCAAATTAATTGTCTCAGCCAGGATAGTGACTCCTTACTTCCCTGCTGGTCTTTAACATTAGGAAACTGATATGATGTGACAGCTATAACTTAAGTTTAATGAGACTCACACTGTGGTCCCTGGTAGAAGTGGATCCTCATGGGGAACCTAGACTTACAGATCTGAAGAGACTAGAGGTGTGGGGATGACAAGCACACATTCCTCAAGTGAACCATCAGAAGTGATGGTAAGCAGAGCCACCCCATTTCTTGCTTCTTAAGCCCATTTATTCTACCTAGTGAGAATACACATCATACAATGACTTTGACTTAGTGTGTATACTGCTCTTGAAAAATGGTATGTCATCTGAACAGGGTTTTTTCTCTAGCCTGCTTTGTCACATGTAACTCTATTTTTCTTCTGCTGAATATCCTTTGCTCTTGAGTTCCTTGTTATAATGTGATGTTATGTTGAATACCCTGTTGGTGGATCAAACACTTTGTAAGCCCTGGAATTAACACATACTAAGGCTCTGTGTGAAGGAAAGGCAAACCCATGTAAGGAATAGGTTAATTTTAGTTACAATGAATTATTGTCCCTTCCAGGATATAAGTAGATCTCTGTAGTCAACTTGGCGTTAAGTGCCTAGTTAGTCTTTTAAAGGTATGGTGCTGTATCAAGACTTTAGTGGCAAGATGAACAATTAGCAATAGCAGTAACTAGGTCAGTTTTGGTGAGCAGAATCCCAAGCTATTCATGCACCCATGGTGCTAGCTCTGATAGAGCTGCTGAACTAGGATGAACATTCACTGGCTGAAACATTCTTTCTAGTTGATTATTTAGAGCATCTTTCATGGTGGATACCTCTGATAGGTATTTGTAATAGCTAATTTTATGTGTCAGTTTAGCTAGGTGACAGTGCCCAGATTTGTGGCCAGGTATTATTCTGGATGTTTCTGTAAGGGTGTTTTGGGATGAGATTAACATTTAAATCAATAAGCTTTGAGTAAAGCAGATTACCCTCTATAATGTGAATGGGCATCACCCAATCATTTGAAGGTCTGATTAAAACAAAAGGCTGATCTACCTTGAGGAAGAGGGAATTCTGCCCATAGATGACCTTTGCTCTTGAAGTGCAACACTGATTCTCCCCTATTCTCTAGCCTGCTGACCTATACTGCAGATTTTGGATTTGCTAGCCTCCATAATTCTGTGAGCCAATTCCTTAAAATAAATCGCACACACATCTTATTGGTTCTATTTCCCTGCAGAACCCTGATTAATACAGTATTATAATAAATTTATGTGACATAAAGATCTTCACACTTTGTGCCTTATCCCCTCAGTTATCCAGCTACCTTACCCTTGAATTCCCTGTCCTTGGTTTTTTAATCTTTCTACTTCCAGGCCCCTAATAAACAAGGCAAGTCATTCTCCACTGCCAATGAGTTCATATATATTCTCCTCTAAGGATATTTTTTTTTTTTTTAAGATTTTATTTATTTGAGAGAGAGCAAGAGAAAGAGAGCATGAGTGGCAGTAGGGGGTGCAGAGGGGCAGAGGAAGAGGGAGAAGCAGACTCTTCTGAGCAGGGAGCTCGATGCGGGGATCGTCGTGGGGCTCGGTCCCAGGACCCTGGGATCATGACCTGAGACAAAGGTAGATGCTTAACCAACTGAGCCACCCAGGCACCCCTCTAAGGATACTTTTCTTACTGCACAATGTGAATGGCCAGGTACAACACCTGAAGCTCTGCCCATTCAGAGAATTTCTCCTTACCACTGCCTTTCAGGTTCACCTCTTCAGAATCAAAGAGGTCTACGAGGCATGGTGCTTACTTTATGGTGGGAAGTATGAGATACCATAATTTGTTTTTATGTTTGAAGGGATATACCAGAATAATCCAGACCATTGGAAGCCTAAAAACTTCATTGATGTGGTGCTGAAACATTGTATGGTATATTTCTCATGCTCTGGAGTTCATGGGACTTCATTAAGGACCCTTTATACTATAAATTCGTCCCATTTCATTTCATACCCACAAGCCTACACACTGTGATATTTTCCTTGGCCTTTTATCTTCAACATTAGCTGCCCATGATGGACTGCCATGTAGCCAGAGGGGGGAGCTGAGGACAGGTGCCAGTGCAACAGTGGCAGATAAACTTGATGTGTCAGTCACTCATGCAATTTACTTATAAACCTAACCCTGGCCCCACCCAATTCCAAATATACTCCTTCTGTCTTGGAATAGATAGCTGTTGGATCTATGATACCACATGATTTGGTGGGTCTCAAAGAACCCACCTCGTAAAGGCTGGTTTGTCTGCATGGTCACTTGATGTTCTACGGTATTCCTCCATTGGCTGAGTAGCATATGAGCTTCTATTTTGTGAATAGTGTATAATTCTCTGTTGCATATGTATGCTCTTCAGTCACAAATATGTCTAATTCTTCAGTGTCTCCTAGTTTAGATGGCCTAGGCAATAAATCCACTTGCAATTGCAGCCTGAATCTGCTGCAGAACCATTCTTTATCTGGGCCACACTAAAAGACAGAAGTTTTCCATATTAATCAGTAAATTGGGAAGAATAGTATTCTGAAGTGTGGAATATTTTGCTTCAGAACCAAAGAGATCTACTAGGAGTCATGCTTACTTCTTTATGGTAGGAAATTTTAAAAATTGTAATTTGTTTTTGTGTTTAAGGGGATGTACTAAGATACCACAGACAACTGGATCTCTAAAAAATTCATTGATGTTCCCAATCCTTGCAACATCATAGGATTTCTTTCTCACACTCTAGTATATATGTCCTACCAAGGTCTCTTTATATTAACTATGCCTTGTTTATCATTAGTTGAATTAACATAATATTATTAATATTGTTTACCAATTTCATAAGGGATTAAAAGAAGTAGGATTGAATAAAGAGGGAAGTTGAACTAAGATGTGGTTGCAACAAGGGTCTTGGGTTATCCCATAAAGAAATCAAAATTGGGATAATTCTTTAAACATATCATGACTTGAGGTAAGGGGGCTGGGGCTTTGTACAAATTGATCAGTCATTAGAAGTTGGCTGTTCCCAGAATATGTGTATAATATTGGGGGAGGGAGATTTCTGGAGATGGGCTCAGTTTTGACCCTTCAGCAATCAAAACTCTTGGAAGCTGGAGGAATCTGAGGGGCACATCACAGCATCTATTTCAACAATGAGCATTAACCTAATAACTATATTGTTCCAGACAGCAAGCATATATACCAATTAAAAAAATTTCAGGGGCACCTGGGTGGCTCAGTCAGTTAAGCATCTGACTCTTAATTTTGGCTCAGGTCGTGATCTCAGGGTCATGAGATCAAGCCCATATCAGGCTCTGTGCTCAGCGGGGAGTCTGCTTAAGATTCCCTCTCCCTCTACTCCTACCCCCTTAAAATAAATAAATAAATCTTTAAAAAACTTCAGAGGTGCATTTGTGTAGTAGAAAGAATATATATTGCTCTAAATTGATACTTTTCAAGGTTGGTAATAATTTGTATGTTCCATTTTAATTGTAGACATTCTAATAATAATGAAGTGACTATAAGCAGTAATTGCTCATTATTTTATATAAGGAGTTATCTGGCTCTCAGAGGAAATTATATTATTATCATCATATGCATAGATATCATTGTCTTACAATACTTCTAGTACCACTGTCCAACTTGAAAACAGTTAAAAATCCTCTTAATAGGAAGTTAAAGTTTGTAATTCAATTCATTATAAATTGTAAATTATTACAATTTATTGAAATTTATTACTTAATTTACAAATAGTACTAAACTAAGAACTTCATCTGCTAAAACTTTCAGAAGTTCCTTTAGTCATTGAAAATATATATCTCAATTAGATATTTATGGAGACTACTTCCTTTTGTGGCATACTGTTTGAAACAATAATTTTCCAGACTAACCTAATTTGAACAATGTACTCAACTGAAATGTATGCAATGAACAAGCTGTACTGAATTTGATTAGAGACAATGGAATCTTGCTAATAAATCATTTAAAACATTAGTTTCAGAGAAGAGTGTAAGATATTATTTAGTGAACATCAGCTATCCAAATTGTAACTATAAAATCACACACACAAAACTGAAGACAATACAAGGTGTAATTTCATTTTTAAAATCTAATTTAAAAAATAAATGAATGTTTAAGTGTATCCTTATTCTAAAATATAATAATTATGACAATATTTTCCTAGAAACCCTATATTTCCATTCTTGAACAAAGTATAGATGAAAATCTTAAACTACATTATATACATATGAAATCATATAACATTTATTACAGAAGAGGTTTGGCAGTAAGTTGGTCTATGGAAGTCCACTGAGCCATTTCTCTCTTAATTTAGCAGATTTGTCTTAGGGTAGACAGGAACTGCTAAGAACAACACAAATGCATGTTCTTTTTTTCAAAGTCTGTGAGGATGTCAGATTCTGAATGTTAATGTTCTGTAAGCCAATGATTCCCAATATAATCTTGAAAATCAATCAGTGACAAGGTTTTTATCAAGTTACAGAGAATTAAGGGAAGATACATAAGAATTACATAATTTAAATTTATTCTTCAATTTAAAAAAAATTCCAAGGTTATATCTTACATGTTTTGGTATTAAAATGTTATTTTATTTATGAGCAGAAGATGACAGAGGCTAAATTTAAAACAAAAACAACACCAAACATATGCCATTCCCTAAATGTTTTTGTTGTTGTTGATGACAACTATTTGCCTCTCACCCCAACTACACCATGAAGCCATATTTTGGAGGATATTTAGACAGGGTTTATGTGACAGCAGGCAGAAAATAGTTAAGTAGGCAAAATCTGAATTAGTGAGGTGAGTGGAAGAGAGAAAATTAAATGAGATTGCATAGAAGCATAATGACAATCCTATTTCTGCGTTATAAAAAAACAACAATAACTTCTTCTTTTTTTCACCTAAGAATCCAAGCAAAGTGACTCTTTCTGGGGGAAGTACATCTTTAAAAGATATCTCTTATACTCACAGAATTCCAAAGAATTGATATATGATAAAGATATCTTTACCAACCTAAAAGCATAATTATGTTAGAAAGCAAAACCTTCCAGAAAAATCAATTTATGAAGATTCAGTTACTATCTCAACTAATTATATGATCCTTAATTTAAGAGCAGATGTCAATACACTGATGGTAAGTAGCAAGGCCATAAGTAGTAAGTAAGAAGTAAAGTGAACCAGAGAGTGCATGGGTGACCACTAGGGCTTGAAAGAAACACTTTGTCAGGATCATAACTCTTCCCTTCTATATACTTGAAATGAGTTTACACCATCTCCTAATTTTGGAAAATCATGGAACTCAGTATCACAATCCATCTGAGTTTCCTATATACAAATATGATGAATAAAAAAATGTATAGGTAGGCTGATTAAGAGTTCAGTTCAACCATTCAGAATACAGTTTGTAGAGCTTCATAATGCCATGATTCAAAAAAAGGAAAAAAAAAAAAACCCTTCTTGGTATTTCTATGTATAGAAACCTGACTGGGTCACACAAAGTCCAGGGAATAAAAAACCAAGTAAGTACAACTCCCCAACAAGCTAGAGAAATTGACCTACTGTCTCCAGCACCCCATGTTAAAGTTGGAGAAAAAGCCATTCCTGCCAAGCATAATCCAAGCTCTCCCTCACTTCCTTGCACTCCCTAGTACACTTTCATTGCTTACTCTTTTGCCTCCTCAGAATATGAACTAGATGGTTACTGTTCCCTTGTGTCCCTGGTACTCCTCTTGAAGGTCAAAACTCTAGCCTGCTCCTTGCCACTGCAACCAGCCTTTGACAGTCCTAATAGCTAAATATTCCATATAAGGTCATGTTGAAATCCCCTTTGGGATGCCTCATTTGCTGCTGTGGTTCTCCCTAGGGTTGGCACTGTAAAATATTGTTGATGTGAATTTGAAGGCATAGAAACACCAATTTATTCCATGGTAAACTGTACTATTTTAGACACAATATAAATATCTTCCTGCAATGGCCAAATTGGCCAAAATTTACTTTCTTTACAAATTCTTTTTCTATTTCTTCCAAAGTTTGGCCAAAATTGATGTTAAATGGATCTTTAGTTTTCCATAGTGTGAATCCATTGATAGGAAACTTATGACTGGAACTTTCTAGAAGTAAATTGACCTTGCAAGCATTCTTTTAGAATTGAGATATAAATTCTTATATTAAACTTTTAAAATTCCAGCCACAGCATTTTTTTTTTTTTTTACTACTCCTCCATAAACAGCCTTAGCTGGTATCTTGAACTTCCGGAATTCATAAGATTACTTGAAAGCAAAGATCGAATAACATTTCCATGACTTCTTTCCTGAGCCAAAAAGTCTTTAAGTACCTATGGCTCCCTAAATAATTGCTTATAGGTCACTACATTACTGGCTAGTCATATAATCAAATGCAGTGTGTATTGTTTAGGGTTCTCCAGAGAAAGTAAACCTATATTCATACATCTTATTGGTTCTGATTTCTCTCTGGCTCAATCTCTTTCTGTCTTTGTCTCTCTCTGTAGATAGATAGGTAGATAGATAGAGAGACAGATAATAATAATAATAATAATAATAATAATAATAATAATAATAATAATAAAAGAATTGGCTCACACTTTACCGAGGCTGACAAGTCCCAAGATCTGCAGAGTTAACTGGCCAACTGGAAAACCAATGGTGTAGCTCCAGTCCGAAGTCTGACAGGCTCAAGAATCAGGAAGAGCTGAAATCTGGAAAGGCAGGAAAAAGCCACTGTCACAGTTGAAAGGCAGTCAAGCAGAAGACTTCTCTCTTATTTGAGTAGGGTCAGCCTTTTTGTTCTATTCAGGGCTTTACATAATTGGATGAGGCCCACCCACAGTAGGAGAACAATCTGCTTAACTCAGTCCACCAATTTAAATGTTAATCTCACCTAAAAACAACTTCACAGAAATACCCAGAATAATGTTTGGCCAAATATCTAGGTACTCGATGACCCAGTCAAGGTGGTACATAAAATTAACTACCACGTAGTGATTTATAAATGTCTGGATGTACATATACACATATTCATGCCATTATTAGTATAACAACATTATCTATATCTAAAGGAAGAAATGTGCATAGAAATCTCAAAATCATTTTCCATTCTATTAAGTAATTGGCTGTACTGTCTTTTCTACTTGAAGCTCTGCTGTATTTTTAAAATATGAAACAAATTTAAAAAGAAAATTTACATGTCAGAGTGTTTCTTTTTACATAGAGAAAAACACCTATGTTTCAGGATAAATAAAATTGATTGATAGCTGAAAATAAGTGAAATTATACTAAAATATTTGAACTTTTTCCACCATTTAAAAAAGTATTATTGTTTTTGGCATTTAAAAGTAGATAGCAAAGAAAACCATTGGTAAATTCATTTGATGCTGTTGTTTGATTCATGGTCTTTTATGAATTCCTAAGTCATTTTCAGAAGCAAGTCCTTTGCCCAAGATGACTTCAGTTTTTCAAAACACAAACCATTTAATGAAAAGTCTGTAATTCTATTAATGCAAACACACTGCAAATGCCATTGATTTAAATGTAAATCAAAAGTACATAGTTAACACATTAAGATGCAGAGATGATTGCTATTATTTCTTAATACTTAATATTGGTTTTTTTGATCATATATAAAACTTAGTTCATTTTACATCTGTGGTTATAAATCCAGTACAGAAAAACAAATTTCTTTCAGAGTTTTCTGAGCATGCAGGACAGTCTTCCTTTGCCCCTTTTGATTCACTTTGCATCCTTCTCTGTCTTGCAAGGTCCAAAACCTGAAAAGACATTTTTAAAAGTCTTTTTTGGGGGGGATTTGGGGCAGAAGCACAGCTGTTACAAAATAACACACAGAGTTGGAGTGAAAGCCATAGTGCTGCATTCTTCAGAGTAGCCCCACCATGTACCCTTCAGGCTTGGAGGCTTCAGGAAGTTTTGAGAAAACTCTGGTGGCATAGAAATAGGAACATCCTCACAAAGTGTACTGGAAGCAGTTTCAGACTTCCTTATTTTTTTCTTCTTTAAATAAATGTTTTATTTAGAAGAATTTTAGATTTACAAAGAATAAAACAAAATATAGTATAGATTATTTATTTAAGCAGCAAAGGTGGTGCAGAGGGTTCCTGAATGGCTCACAACCAGTTTTCCCTACTGTTAATATATTATATTAATATAAAAATTTTGTTACAACTAATAAACCAATATTGACCTATAATTATTAAGTAAAGTTCATATTTTATTCAGATTTCCTTACTTTGCACTAATATCTTTTTCTGTTCTAAAATCCCATGCAGGATCCCACATTACTTTTCTTTTATCTTAGTATTTTTTTAGATTTTTATTTATTTTTTTAAAAGATTTATTTATTTATTTATTTGACACACACACACACACACACACACACACACACACACACAAAGCAGCAGAGGGAGAGGGAGAAGCAGACTCCTTGCTAAGCAGGGAGTCCAATGCAGGACTCTATCCCAGGACCCTGGGATCATGACCTGAGCTGAAAGCAGATGCTTAACAGACTGAGCCACCCAGGCACCCCCACATTACTTTTCACTGTCATCTCTCCTCAGGCTCTTTTAGATTGTAACAGTTTCTCAGACTTCCCTTGTTTTTGATGGCCTAGAGTTTTGGGGAATGCTAGTCAAGTACTTTGTAGAATATCTCTCTACTGAAATTTGTCTGATGTTTTTTCTCATGATTAGATTCCAGGTGGCTTTTTGCCAGTTGGAGCAAGGTAAGAAAATATAGCATTTGCGAATATCTTAAAATCTAAAGGAACATGAAGCCTAATCCATTTTAAATAAATGATCAGTGATTTTTCAGTTGAAATTTCAAACTATAAATGGGCTAAAGTTGAGGTGTCTTGAAAGTATGAAGACTTAAGTTCTATTTTAGCAGGTGCTTAATAGAACATGTTTTGGGGACATTTTAATGGTTTATATGATTCTTAGATTGGCACATAACTATGTGTATATGTGTATACATATATATATATATATATATATATACACACACACACTTTATATTGGGTCATTTTCTATGTGAGCTAATATACTTGAAATAAAAATATGTTGTTTCCAAATTTACCATCCTACTATTGGTAAAAGCAAAGAAAAAAAAAACTATTTTAGGGAAGGTAAGTATTAACACTTTTAGAAGGAAGTTAGGTAATAATTATTCAAAGTAAAATGTACATACTATATAATCAGTGTCAATGAACAGCCAATTGGTTAAATATGCTGCTACATTCATGAATTCAAGTACAATGTATATCTAAACGAAATGGTATAACCACAGAAATACAACGGATTATAAGAAAGGACAATGAATAATTATACACTAACAAATTGGACAGCCTAGAAGAAATTAATACATTCCTCAAATGTATGACTGAAACAAGAAGAAATAGAAATGCTAACAGAAAAATAACAAGTAAAGAGATTGAATCAGTATCAAAAGCCTCCTAGCACAGGAAAGCCCAGAACCAGAAAGTCTACCAATCATTAAAACAGAGTGAATACCAATCCTTTTTAAACTCTTCTGAAAAAATGAAGAAAGGAAACACTTCCAAACTCATTTTACAAAGTCAGTATTACACCGATATCAAAATTAGATGAGGACACTACAAGAAAAGAAAATTACTGGCCAATATCCATGATAAACATAGTTGCAAAATTTGTCAACAAAATAATAGCAAACTTAATTCAATAGTACATTAAAAGGATCATACACCATGATCAAGCAGGATTTATTCCAGGAATTTAAATTTGTTTCAACATCCACAAATCAATCGATGTGATACACCACATTAACAAAATGAAGGATAAGAATCATATGATTAGGGACACCTGGGTGACTCAGTGGGTTGAGCGCCTGCCTTCAGCTTGGGTCATGATCCCAGGGTCCTGGGATTGAGTCCCTCATCAGGCTCCTTGCTCGGTGGAGAGCTTGCTTCTCCCTCTGCTTGTGTTCTCTCTTTCTCTCTATCTGTCCCTGACAAATAAATAAAATCTTAAAAAAACACACATTATTATATCAATAGATATAGAAAAAGCATTTGACAAGACACAACATTCTTTAATGATAAAAATTCTCAACTGACTGGAAAAAGAGGGAACATAACTCGGGGCACCTGGGTGGCTCAGTCGTTAAGTGTCTGCCTTCGGCTCGGGTCATGATCCCAGGGTCCTGGGATCGAGCCCCGCATTGGGCTCCTTGATTGGCGGGAAGCCTGCTTCTCCCTCTCCCACTCCCCCTGCTTGTGTTCCTGCTCTCACTATCTCTCTCTCTGTCAAATAAATAAATAAAATCTTTATTAAAAAAAAAAAAAAAAGAAAAAGAGGGAACATAACTCAACATAATAAGTGCCATATACAACATGCCTATAGCTAACATTATATTCAATGGTGAAAAGCTGAAAGCTTTTTCTCTAAGACCAGAACAAGACAAAGATACTCATTCTTGCCACTTTTGTTCAACACAGTATTGGAAGTCCTAGCCAGAGAAATCGGGCAAGAAAAAGGAATAAAGGCTTTCAACTTGGAAAGGAAGAAGTAAAATTTTTCTCTTTGCAGATGACATGATACTGTATATAGAAATTTCTAAAGATTTCACCAAGAAAATATTAGAACTAATGAATGGATTCATTAAAGTTGCAAAACACAAAATCAGTATACAAAATCAGTTATATTTTTATACACTAACATGAAACTCTCAGAAGTAGATATTAAGAAACAACCTCAAATAAAATCCCATAAAAAAATAAAATATTTAGAAATAAATTTAACCAAGGAACTGAAAGATCTGCATACTGAAATCTATGAGACATTGATTAAATAAATTGGAGAAGACACAAATAAATGTAAGATATTCCATGACGATGGGCTGGAAGAATTAACACTCTTCCATATTCATCAAAGCAATCTACAGATTCAATGCAATCTCTATCAAAATTCCAAATGACAGTTTTTCACAGAAATAGAAAAACAATCCTAAAATTTGTATGGAACCACAAAAGAACCCAAATATTCAAAGCAATCTTGAGAGAAACAAAGCTAGAGTCATCACACGCCCTGATTTCAAATTATAATACAAAGGTATAGTAACCAAAACACGGCAGTATTGGTGTAAAAACAGACATATAGATCAATGAAACAGAATCGAGAATCCAGGAATAATCTCATATATATATGGTCAATTAATTTATGACAAAGGAGTGAAGAATACACAAGAGGGAAAGGATAGTCTCTTCAATAAACAGTGTTGAGAGAACTGAACAGCCACATGGAAAAGAATGAAACTGGACCCCTATCTTAGACTATACACAAAAGTCGACTCAAAATAAAGACTTACATTTAAGACCTGAAATTGTAAAATACCTAAAAGAAAACATAGGTGGAAAACTCTTTGACCTCAGTCTTAGCAATGAGTTTTTGGATTTGACACTAAGCGAAGACAGCAAAAACAAAAATAGACAAGCAAGACTACATCAGACTAAAAACTTCTGAACAGCAAGGGGAAACATGAATAAAATGGAAAGGCAATCTAATGAATGGAAGAACATATTTTCAAATCATATATCTGATAGCAGTTAATATCCAAAATATATAAAGAACTTATACAACTCAATAGCAAACAAAAACAAAAAAAACATGATCTGATTAAAAATTAGGCAGAGGAACTGAATAGACATTTTTCCAAAGAAGACATACAAATGGCCAACAGGTACTTAAAAAGGTGCTCAACTTCACTAATTATCAAGGAAATGCAAATCATATCATAATGAGATATCACTTCACACCTGTTAGAATTTAAGAAACAAAACAAAAGAGCAAACGGAAAACAAAAAGAGAAAGAGATGCAAACCAAGAAACACTCTTAACTATTGAGAACAAACTGAGAGTTGCTAGAGGGGAGGTGGGATGGGGGGATGGGTGAAACAGGTGATGGAGATTAAGGAGGGCACGTACTGTGATGAGCACCAGGTGTTGTGTGGCACCTGTTGAATCACTATATTGTATACCTGAAACTAATATTATACTGTATGTTAACTAACTAGAATTTAAATAAGTTAAAAAAAGAAAATAGAATATGAAGATATATCTGTACTCCTATGTTTTTTTTTTTAATTTTTTTTATTGTTATGTTAATCCCCATACATTACATCATTAGTTTTAGATATAGTGTTCCATGATTCATTGTTTGTGCATAACACCCAGTGCTCCATGCAGAACGTGCCCTCCTCAATACCCATCACCAGGCTAACCCATCCTCCCAACCCCCTCCCCTCTAGAACCCTCAGTTTGTTTTTCAGAGTCCATCGTCTCTCATGGTTCTTCTCCCCCTCCAATTTCCCCCCCTTCATTCTTCCCCTCCTGCTATATTCTTCTTCTTCTTTTTTTCTTTCTTAACATATATTGCATTATTTGTTTCAGAGGTACAGTGTACTCCTATGTTTATTGAAGCATTAATCACAATAGCAAAGATATGGAAACAACCTGTCTGTCAATGGATGAATGAATGGATAAAGAAAATGTGATTATATATAAGGGTGCCTGGGTGGCTAGTCAGTTAAGCATCCGACTCCTGGTTTTGGCTCAGGTCATGGTCTCAGGGTCATGAGATTGAGTTGGAGTAGGACTCCGCACTCAGTGTGGAGTCTGCTTGAGATTCTTTCCCCCTCCTTCTCCCATGTCCTCTGCTACTCCCCCCGACCTCGTGCTCTCTCTCTCTCTCAAATAAAAAATAAATAAATAAATAAATAAATAAATAAAATCTTAAAAAACCCAGAATGTGATCGTGTGTGTGTGTGTGTGTGTGTGTGTGTGTGTGTGAATAGTATTCAACCATGAGAAATATGGAAATCCTGCTATTTACAACATAAGTAGACTTTGAGGACATTATGCTAAGTTAAAGAACCCAGAGAGAGAAAGACTAATACTGCATGGTATCACTTATATGTAGAATTTGGAAAAAGAAAAAGTCAAACTCACAGAAACAGAGAGTAGAAAGATTGTTGCCAGGATCTGGGGGCTGGGGGATACAGGCAAAGGTTGGTAAAGAGTACAAACTTGCAGTCATAAGACGAATAAAGTCTGAGAATCTAATGTAAAGCATGGTAACTATAGTTGATAAAATTGCATTATATAATTGAAATTAACTAAGAGAGTAGACCTTAACTGTTCTCACAAAAAAAGTATATATATACCTTTATGTATACACATATGTTTATATATATTGTGATGGTGATGTTAAAAATGAAGTAGATCTGGTGATGGGTATTAAAGAGTGTATGTATTGAATGGAGCACTGGGTGTTATACGCAAACAATGAATCATGGAACACTACATCAAAAACTAATGATATAATGTATGGTGACTAACATAACATAATAAAATAAAATTTAAAAAAATGAAGTAGATCTGCTTACTTATAGGAGAAGTTTTCTAAAAATGTAACAGCTTATGAACAATTATATAATTTTGTATATAAAATGGTACATTTTGTTTCATTCATGTATCTGTGCAATAATATTATTTAGTGCCCTGTTTTCTACATTTAGTTTTTCTAGAATATACAAATAAATTACATTATTCTATATTAATTTTAAATAAAAGTGACAGTTACCAGAATTAGTAAAAATGAAGAAGAAATCTATAGATACAGTTCACCCATACAACATTTAAAATAATATGTTAAATGCATCATCTATTAAGCAACAGTTAAGAAATTTTGCTTCCACCACTGTTGCTCTATTGTTGTTATTCAGTAAAGGTTCTTGGGAGATAAATTTGTGAGTCTTTCTATAATTGAAAATGTCTTTATTTTACCCTCACAATGTATATAATTTACCTGGGAATATACTTCTGGTTTCAAAACAATTTTCCTCGTGAATTTTGAAAGATTTGCTTTAGTTTTTTTTTTCTTACTATTAATATATTATTAAATTAAAAATAATAATTACTATTATTATTAATGTTATGATATCTGGAGCATATTCAATTTCCATTAATTTATAGATAATTTACATTTTTCCCTCAGAAGGTATTTTTCTTTCCATTTTGACTATTTTGATTTTTAAAAATACTTTTTTTAATGAAAAATGTTGGACATTACTTAAGTAAATTTCATAAGGATATGTGTAATTTTGGGTCTTTTATTTTTGATTACCACTCAGTACCTTAGTAGGGCTTTTCAAATCTGGAAATCCCTGTTTTTATACTTTTCTGGAAATTTTTGTTCTAGTATTCCATTGATGTTTTTCTTGCTTTTATATTCATTCTAGTCTCTCTTTACAAATCTTATCAGATATAAATGAAATATGGTTTTATTTCCCCCAAAAAAGACACACCACCACATATCTGGAATTTAGAGAAAGATAAAATCAGATTGATGTGCATCACTAATAAGAAGAGACCTACTTTGACTTTGAAGAATTAAGTCAATTGAAGGGGTTGAAGTGAATATTCCTACTTTATGAATCAAAACAATATGGGAGTGGGAGGAGCAAGATGGTGGAGGAGTAGGAGACCTAAATTTCATCTGGTCTCAGGAATTTAGCTGGATAGGGATCAAACCATTCTGAACACCTACAAACTCAACAGGAGATTGAATAAAAGAATAACAGCAACTCTGAACAGAAAAGCGACCACTTTCTGGAAGGTAGGATGTGCGGAGAAGTGAATCCGAGGAGATATTCGGGAAGATAGACAGCGGGGGGAGGGAGCCTCTGTCAGCCGCTTCTGGCAAGTGATAGAGCAGCAGAGCACAAAATTGGAACTTTTAGAAGTTGGCTCCGCTGAGGGACGCTGCTCCAGTGGCTAAGAGGGGGTGGAACCCTCGCGGAAGAGTGTGGTCTCAGGACCCTCGGGGTCACAGAAAGACCGGGGGTGCCTGAGTGCAGCAGAGCTCCCAGGTATCAGAGCGGCCAAGCCGGCTGCAGAGATGGAGCAGCTGCAGAGATGGAGCTGAGGAGTAGGCTCTCAGCTCCGGGTTGCCATAAACCTTGATCCACGGCACAGTCGGGCCACTGCTCCTCCAGCAGGGACCCAACAAGTGTCAGATCCGGGGAAACTCACCTTCCTCCCCCAGGAGGAGC
The DNA here is from genome assembly GCF_004348235.1 of Phoca vitulina. NCBI lineage: Eukaryota > Metazoa > Chordata > Mammalia > Carnivora > Phocidae > Phoca > Phoca vitulina. Next base: position 14,776,023 of record NW_022589717.1, read on the forward strand.
AGCACGGGAGCACACCGCAGGGATCTGCTGGGTTTGGAGACTCCACACGGGGTCGGGTGCCAGAGATAGAAATGCTCAGTCACAGGCCAGGTGAGCATGGAGTGTGGCTGAGACTGGGGAGATCGGAGTGACTGACTGCTTTTTTCTGGGGGACAAGATGGAAAAAATCACCTCAAAAAAAAGGACTCTGGGGCCTCGAGTTCTTGGCTCCTCTGGGACAGAGATTGGGAGGCCACCATTTTCACTCCTGTCCTCCAAAGCTGTACGGAAAGCTTGCAGGGAACAAAAGCTCCCGAGAGCAAACCCAAGCAGATTACTTAGCCCAGACCGGCAAGGGTGGGGCAATTCCACCTCCGGCAAAGACATTTGAAAACCATGGCAACAGGCCCCACCCCCAGAAGATCGGCAAGAACAGCCAGCCAAGACCAAGTTTACAAATCAATGAGAATAGCAGAACTCCAGCGCTAAAGGAATACTGCACATAGAATTCATGGCTTTTTTCCCCTGATTCTTTAGTCTTTCAAAGTTAATTTTTTTAATTTTCTTCTTTTTTCTATTTTTTTAATTTTTCTTTTTTTATTATTATTTTTTAAAGATTTTATTTATTTAATCATAAGACACAGAGAGAGAGAGAGGCAGAGGGAGAAGCAGGCTCCCCACTGAGCAGGGAGACTGATGCGGTACTCGATCCCAGGACCCTGGGATCATGACCTGAGCAGAAGGCAGACACTTAACCACCTGAGCCACCCAGGTGCCCTGAATTTTACTTTTACCCTGTTTCAACCAACATCTAATCAATACCGTTTTTAAAAATCCTTTTTATTTTTCATTTTTAGAGACATATTCTATCCCTTCATAGTAGTTAACCTTATTTTTGGTATATATATAAGTTGTTCTCTCTTTAAAATTTTGGAATACAGTTGTTTCTAACAGACCAAAAATCTCTAGTGTATGGCTTTGTTCTAGTCTCCTGCATGATCACATTCTCTCCCTTTTTTTTTTTAAATCCTCTTCTTTCTTTTTTCAACCAACTTCTTATCTTATCAATTCCTTTTATAAAATCGTTTATAATTTTCAACTTTACAGTCATAGTCCATCCCTTCATCATGTTAACCCTTATTTTTGTACATATATAAGTTTCTCTTTCTTTAAAATTTTGGGAGACACTTTCTTCTAACAGACCATAATACGCCCCAAATCTAGTGTGTGGCTCTGATCTATTCACCAGCCTGATCTTATTTGATCATATTCTTTTTTATCTTTTTTTTCTTTTTCTTTTTTTTTTTTTTTCTTTTTTTCCCTTTCTTTTCCCCCAGTTTCAGGTCTCTTCTGATTTGTTTAGGGTATATTTTTCTGGGGTCATTGTTACACCATTAGCATTTTGTTCTCTCATTCATATATTGTCCTCTGGACAAAATGACAAGATGGAAAAAATCACCTCAAAAAAAAGAACAAGAGGCAATACCGACTGCCAGGGACCTAATCAATACAGACATTATTAAGATCTCGGAACTAGAGATCAGAATGATGATTATAAAGATACTAGCTGGGCTTGAAGAGAGCATGGAAGATACTAGAGAAACACTTTCTGGAGAAATAGGAGACCTAAAATCTAACCGAGTCGAAATCAAGAAGTCTATTAATGAGGTGCAATTAAAAATGGAGGCTCTAACTGCTAGGATAAATGAGGCAGAAGAGACAATTAGTGATATAGAAGACCAAATGATGGAAAATAAAGAAGCTGAGAAAAAGAGATAACCAACTACTGGATCACGAGGGCAGAATTCGAGAGATAAGTGATACCATAAGATGAAACAACATTAGAATAACTGGGATCCCAGAAGAAGAAGAAAGAGAGAGAGGGGCAGAAGGTATAATGGAGCAAATTATAGCAGAGAACTTCCCTAATTTGGGGAAGAAAACAGGCATCAAAATCCAGAAGGCACAGAGAATGCCCCTCAAAATCAATAAAAATAGGTGAACATCCTGACATCTAATAGTAAAATTTACGAGTCTCAGAGACAAAGAGGAAATCCTGAAAGCAGCTCAGGACAAGAGGTCTGTAAACTATAATGGTAGAAACATTAAATTGGCAACAGACCTATCCACAGAGACCTGGCAGGCCAGAAAGGACTGGCATGATATCTTCAGAGCACTAAATGAGAAAAATATGCAGCCAAGAATACTACATCCAGCTAGGCTGTCATTGAAAATGGAAGGAGAGATAAAAAGTTTCCAGGACAAACAAAAACTAAAGGAATTTGCAAACACGAAACCAGCCCTACAAGGAATATTGAAAGGGGTCCTCTAAGCAAAGAGAGCCTGAAAGTAACATAGACCAGAAAGGAACACAGATAATATTCAGTAACAGTCACCTTACAGGCAATTCAATGGCACTAAATTCCTATCTTTCAATAGTTACCCTGAATGTAAATGGGCTAAATGCCCCAATCAAGACACAGGCTATCAGATTGGATTAAAAAAACAAGATCCATAGATATGCTGTCTGCAAGAGACTCATTTTAGACCCAAAGACACCTCCAGATTGAAAGTGAGGGGGTGGAAAACCATTTACCATGCTAATGGACACCAAAAGAAAGCTGGAGTGGCGATCCTTATATCACACATATTAGATTTTAAACCAAAGACTATAATAAGAGATGAGGAAGGACACTATATCCTACTTAAAGGGTCGATCCAACAAGAAGATCTAACAATTGTAAGTATCTATGCCCCTAACATGTGAGCAGCCAATTATATAAGGCAATTAATAACAAAATCAAAGAAACACACCGACAACAATGCAATAATAGTGGGGGACTTTAACACCCCCCTCACTGAAATGGACAGATCATCTAAGCAAAAGATCAACAAGGAAATAAAGACTTTAAATGACACACTGGACCAAATGTACTTCACAGATATATTCAGAACATTCCATCCCAAAGTAACAGAATACACATTCTTCTCTAGTACCCATGGAACATTCTTCAGAATAGATCACATCCTAGGTCATTAATCAGGTCTCAACCGGTACCAAAAGATTGGGATCATTCCCTGCATATTTTCGGACCACAGTGCTTTGAAACTAGAACTCAGTCAGAAGAGGAAAGTCTGAAAGAACTCAAATACATGCAGGGTAAAGAGCATCCTACTAAAGAGTGAATGGGCCAACCAGGAAATTAAAGAAGAATTTTAAAAAATCGTGGAAACAAATGAAAATGAAAACACAACTGTTCAAAATCTTTGGGATGCAGCAAAGGCAATCCTAAGAGGAAAGTGTATAGCAATACAAGCCTTGCTCAAGAAACAAGAAAGGTCTCAAATACACAACCTAACCCTTTACCTAAACGAGTTGGAGAAAGAACAGGAAATAAAGCCTAAACCCAGCGGGAGAAGAGAAATAATAAAGATCAGAGCAGAAATCAATGAAATAGAATCCAGATGAACAGTAGAACAGATCAATGAAACTAGGAGCTGGTTCTTTGAAAGAATTAATAAGATTAATAAACCCATGGCCAGACTTATCAAAAAGAAAAAGAAATGGCCCAAATAAATAAAATCATGAATGAAAGGGGAGAGATCACATCCAACACCAAAGAAATACAAACAATTATAAGAACATATTATGAGCAACTATATGCCAGCAAATTAGATAACCTGGAAGAAATGGATGCATTCCTAGAGATGTATCAACTACCAAAACTGAACCAGGAAGAAACAGAAAACCTGAACAGACCTATAACCATTAAGGAAATTGAAGCAATCATCAAAAATCTCCCAACAAACAAGAGCCCAGGGCCAGATGACTTCCCAGGGGAATTCTGCCAAACATTTCAAGAATTAATACCTATTCTTCTGAAACTGTTCCAAAAAATAGAAATGGAAAGAAAACTTCCAAACTCATTTAATGAGACCACATTACCTTGATCCCAAAATCATGCAAAGACCCCCATCAAAAAGGAGAATTACAGACCAGTATCCTTGATGAACATGGATGCAAAAATTCTCACCAAAATACTAGCCAATAGGACCCAACAGTACATTAAAAAGATTATGCACCACGACCAAGTGGGGTTTATCCCTGGGCTGCAAGATTGGTTCAACATCCACAAATCAATCAGTGTGATACAATACATTAATAAAAGAAAGAACAAGAACCATATGAGCCTCTCAATGGATGCAGAAAAAGCCTTTGACAAAGTACGGCATCCTTTCTTGATCAAAACTCTTCAGAGTATAGGGATAGAGGGTACATAACTCAATATAATAAAAGCCATCTATGAAAACACCACAGCGAATATCATTCTCAATGGGGAAAAACTGAGAGCTTTCCCCCTAAGGTCAGGAACACGGCAGGGATGTCCACTATCACCACTGCTATTCAACATAGTCCTAGAAGTCCTAGCCACAGCAATCAGACAACAAAAAGAAATAAAAGGCAACCGAATCGGCAAAGAAGAAGTCAAACTCTCACTCTTTGCAGATGATATGATACTTTATGTGGAAAACCCAAAAGACTCCACCCCAAAACTGCTAGAACTCATACAGGAATTCAGTCAAGTGGCAGGATATAAAATCAATGCACAGAAATCAGTGGCATTCCTATACACCAACAACAAGACAGAAGAAAGAGAAATTAAGGAGTTGATCCCATTTACAATTGCACCCAAAACCATAAGATACCTAGGCATAAATCTAACCAAAGAGGCAAAGAATCTGTACTCAGAAAACTATAAAATACTCATGAAAGAAATTGAGGCAGACACAAAGAAATGGAAAAACGTTCCATGCTCATGGATTGGAAGAACAAATATTGTGAAGATGTCAATGCTACCTAGAGCAATCTACACATTTAATGCAATCCTTATCAAAATACCATCAACTTTTTTCAAAGAAATAGAACAAATAATCCTAAAATTTGTATGGAACCAGGAAAGACCCTGAATAGCCAGAGGAATGTTGAAAAAGAAAAGCAAAGCTGGTGGCATCCCAATTCCAGACTTCAAGCTCTATTACAAAGCTGTCATCATCAAGACAGTATGGTACTGGCACAAAAACAGACACATAGGTCAATGGAACAGAATAGAGAGCCCAGAAATGGACCCTCAACTCTACGGTCAACTCATCTTTGACAAAGCAGGAAAGAATGTCCAATGGCAAAAAGACAGTCTCTTCAACAAATGGTGTTGGGAAAATTGGACAGCCACATGCAGAAGAATGAAACTGGACCATTTCCTTACACTACACACAAAAATAGACTCAAAATGGTTGAAAGACCTAAATGTGAGACAGGAGTCTATCAAAATCCTAGAGAACGCAGGCAGCAACCTCTTCGACCTCAGCTGCATCAACTTCTTCCTAGAAACTTTGCCAAAGGCAAGGGAAGCAAGGGCAAAAATGAGTACTGGGACTTCGTCAAGATAAAATTCTTTTGCACAGCAAAAGAAACAGTCAACAAAACCAAAAGACAACTGACAGAAAAGGAGAAGATATTTGCAAATGACATATCAGATAAAGGGCTAGTATCCAAAATATATAAAGAACTTATCAAACTCAGCACCCAAAGAACAAATGATCCAATCTAGAAATGGGCAGAAGACATGAACAGACATTTTCCCAAAGAAGACATCCAAACGGCCAACAGACACATGAAAAAGTGCTCAACATCATCGGCATCAGGGAAATCCAAATCAAAACCTCAATGAGATACCACCTCACACCAGTCAGAAGGGCTAAAATTAACAAGTCGGGAAACGACAGATGTTGGCGGGGATGCGGAGAAAGGGGAACCCTCCTACACTGTTGGTGGGAATGCAAGCTGGTGCAGCCACTCTGGAAAACAGTATGGAGGTTCCTCAAAAAGTTGAAAATAGAGCTACCATATGACCCAGCAATTGCACTACTGGGTATCTACCCCAAATGTACAAATGTAGTGATCCGAAGTGGTACGTGTACCCCAGTGTTTATAGCAGCAATGTCCACAATATTTAAACTATGTAAGGAACCAAGAAGTCCATCGACAGATGAATGGATAAAGAAGAAGTGGTATATATATATAATATGGAATATTATGCAGCCATCTCAGAAACGAAATCTTGCCATTTGCAATGACGTGGATGGAACTAGATGGTGTTATGCTAAGCAAAATAAGTCAATCAGAGAAAGACATGTTTCATATGACCTCACTGATATGAGGAATTCTTAATCTCAGGAAACAAACTGAGGGTTGCTGGAGTGGTGGGGGTGGGACGGATGGGGTGGCTGGGTGGTAGACATTGGGGAGGGTATGTGTTATGGTGAGCGCTGTGAATTGTGTAAGACTGTTGAATCATAGACCTGTACCTCTGAAACAAGTAATACATTATATGTTAAGAAAAAAAAGAAGAAGAAGATAGTAGGAAGGGAAAAATGAAGAGGGGGACATCGGAGGGGGAGACGAACCATGAGAGACTATGGACTCTGAGAAACAAACTGAGGGTTCTAGAGGGGATGGGGGTGGGGGGATTTGTTAGCCTGGTGATGGGTATTAAAGAGGGCACATATTGAATGGAGCACTGGGTGTTATACGCAAACAATGAATCATGGAACACTACATCAAAAACTAATGATGTGGGGCGCCTGGGTGGCTCAGTCGTTAAGCGTCTGCCTTCGGCTCAGGTCATGATCCCAGGGTCCTGGGATCGAGCCCCGCATCGGGCTGCCCCCTCAGCGGGAGCCTGCTTCTCCCTCTCCCACTCCCCCTGCTTGTGTTCCCTCTCTTGCTGTGTCTCTCTCTGTCAAATAAATAAATAAAATCTTTAAAAAAAAAAAAAAAAAACTAATGACGTATGTATGGTGATTAACATAACATAATAAAATAAAATAAAATAAAATAAAAACAAAAAAAACAGTATGGGACTTGGAATCAGGAATGGTAATAAGGCCAGGGAATAATGAAGGCAAAGACCAAGGTGTAATTTAATATACAGCATATGTCTGAATAAACTAATATATTGTGAATATTTATAAATAATATTATTTACCTATAGAACTTGGCTTTGCAAATTGTACAACATATGGAAGCTAATTTGAAGATGATATTTTTGTGTTAGGATTATGTCTGGCTAGATAGAGAAATTTCTGATTATGGGCAAACTTAAGGATCACACTAAGTAATTTGAAAGAAAATATTGTTTTAGAGTAGGAGCATTAGATTTAAAAAGTTTTGGTTTGTTTTTGTTGTTGTTGTTTTTAAGAGAGAGAGGGGAGAGAGAGGAGAAAGAGAGAGAGAGAGCATTCACACATACAATCTGGGGAGGGGCAGAGGCAGAACCCCTGAGATCGTGACCTGAGCCGAAATCAAGAGTCAACTACTTAACCAACTGAGCCACCCAGGTGTCCCTAAAAAGTGTTGGTTTAAGATATTGTGAGGATGGTATATTCTGAACATGAAGAACATGGTTTGGACCTTTAATCTTCTTGGGTCCAAACACCTTTAAGAAGCTGAACTAATCTATAGTCTCTCTCCTTTTGAAATATGTCCAAATTTACACACACAATTCAGAATCCTATTGTAATAGTAGTACATGCAGCTCACCTTCCCAAATTATCCAAATATATAATTTATAGGCTAAGAAGATTGTAATAGAGGAATATATAAAACAGGAATATTAAAAGAAAGATATACATTCCCTGATTGGTTGTAGGCTTCAAGTATAAGATAACTGAATGGAAATATAAGATAACAGAGAATTATATAGATAATAATAGAGAATAACATAGATAATAATAGAGAATTATCATTTCCATTTGTCCATATTTGGTTCTAATAGGGATTGCTGCAAAGACCAAAAAAAGGGTGACAATTTCTTTATAGAAATGAATTCTAGTTTCTATGTCCTGCAAAAATATTCTGTTGTTTTATTTTTAAGCCATTTAGAGGTACTTAGGTACTTTTGTCCTGAAAACAGATAATTGATCCTATATACTTCAAAACTTGATCGTCAAAGAAAAACTTGAAAAGTCATAATTTCAAATATAATGAATATATACATTATTTTTAGTTTTATATGATGTAGCATATTGAATTATCTTTTTTTTTAAAGATTTTATTTATTTATTTGACAGAGAGAGAGACAGTGTGAGAGGGAACACAAGCAGGGGGAGTGGGAGAAGGAGAAGCAGGCTTCCTGCCCGAGCAGGGAGCCCGACGCAGGGCTCGATCCCAGGGCCCTGGGATCATGACCTGAGCCGAAGGCAGATGCTTAACGACTGAGCCACCCAGGTGCCCTTGAATTATCTTTTTATATAGACTGAACCACCCTGGAAAAACCATCCAATTGTCCTTAATTTATTCATGCATTCATTTAAAAAAAATATATCCAATGCCAGAACTGTGCTGGGGATACAATAAGTATTAAGATGGGTTCAATCTTTCTCATTTTCAGTACAGGAAGCAAATAGAAGCAAAGACCTTTGCCAGGAACAACCCTGGGGATATAACCTATTCTATGCCAAGAATTGTTATGGAGATACAGCTTTGAGAAAGAAAGATAACAGCATTTGCTCTTAAGCTGTTCACAATCCTGTAGTGGAAAGGAAAGACAACACTCAGGTTAGGTTGTCTGAGCAACTCTATAGCTCCAAGTTCAGAAAAACTGTATGTGAAGATTTGAAAGCTTGTATAAATAGAAGATGGTTTTATCAAAGAAATGTGTCTTTTCAAAGCAAGGTCTTGAGTTGAATTGTCCAAAAATCATTGTTGGATTTGGTGGAGGGGTGTGTGAACGGTCACATGATATGCTGCTTTAGGTGCCCAGTTAAATCTCTGTGGCGAGTTGTGCAGGAAGGCATTCTCTCTACTTTGCACATTACCCAGGACTGCTCTGACACCTTGAAGATTTGTTGTTTGGGGAATGTCAGGAGATAAAACTATTTTAATAACCTTGGTCTTCTCCTGTTTACTGATAGGATGTTTCCTTTAAAATGGTCCCTTGAACAGAGGAAGCACAGGAAGGATACCATATGACCGTCACAGCTGAAAAACTATTTTGTAAGTATAACCAGGTTTCCAGTCTGACGCTAGAAACAAGAGTGGGCAATGTTGCAATAGGCAATGGAGGTGGTACAGGTATAGGTGAGGTCGCCAAGAGTGGGATTTCATTTGTGACCACGGTTGGAAGGGTCTGCTATCATTTAGTTTTGTGTACATTTTTAATATCTTCATAAACATAAGTTTACATGTGCATATGTCAATATCTTCACAAATATAAGCTTATGTGTATATATTTCAGTACTTTCATAAATGTAAGCCTCAGGTGTACATCTTAAATACATTTCATGCCTTCCTTTGAGACTAACATACCCTTCAAACCCACTGTATAACAATTAATTGTTTACAGAAAGCATATTAGGGAAATAATTGTTGAATAGATAGGTCAAGAGATGAGGTTGGTGTTTGATATAAGAGTAATTTGGAATGCAATATGAACAAAATTGAGATTTGATTTAATAAATAAGCTAGAACATAAATCACTGAGCTTATTCAGGGATAATATTTCAATTTGCAACCTACACCAACACTGAGCTCATATGAATCCAATCATTAAAATGTCCCTTATATTGACCAGAATGAATTTCAACCTCCCAAAGCGACCCATTACATAAAAATAGTTTTATACTAAAGAGAAGAGATACTTTTATAGAGTAAAATAACCATAAAATGAATGAAGGTATTTCAAGGATATTAGATATTTGCAAAGTAGTTATTTATAAAAATGTTCCATTAGGAATAAAGATCAAATGTTTTCTATAGAAAATAATGATGGGATTTAATATTGGAGGTGTCAGCTATGAAGACCACAGGGTTATTGTGAGAAATAACATTTAACCTTTCTCTTGTGGCTGATGGAGGCCAATGCAGTATTTTATTATCAACATTGGCAGGTGATTTATTACCACTGTTTCTACTCCAGTAAAGCCACATTAGGCTGTGCTCGATGTATCATTTGTTATCTTCAACCCCCGTGCACACTCTGCATGCATAATCTCTTTGTTCTAGCAAATTTTAAACATAGAAGAGTAAATATTTAAGTAATTATTCCAGATTCATCAGAAACTGTAGAGGTAAAATCAACTAGCTAAATACATTATGCCAGACAATGTCTGACGTAATCATAAAGTTCTGGCTTCAGGAAGAGTGATGGTTATACATCTGAAACATTAGCAGCTATGCATAATGGTGCATTAGTGTAGATACAGCAGTGACAGAGAATAAATCACAGGCACACACTCAGATGGGAATAAAATTTTGTGGAATAAATTCAGGTCAGATAGCTTTCAACAGTTTCTGTTTTCAGAACTTACTACCTAAAAAAAATGAAATTGTCTGAAATAGCTTCGCAGATGCATTGAAAATGATTTCCCTACCTTTCAACGAGTTTGGCTATTTGACATTATTGTGGAAGCAAATTTAAGAATATCAAAATAGTTCTATTTTCTAAAATTTCTGATGAGTATTAGAATCTTCGGAAATATAATTTTTGCTTCAGTAAAATATGCTTAATAATCACCACTCTTAAATCCAGAATAAACTTGTTTCCATATGTTTTCCTTTCAGCCAGTGATCATAACTATTAATTAAACTTATAAAGTATTAGAGAAAGATTCTTCTCTGTGTGATGATTTATTCTGTAAGAAAGGTTCTGAATTACCTTAATTCCTAGCATCTCTCCCTTTATTCACTCTGCCCATGGGAGATGGAATAATTTTAAGACTGGTAAATTTGGAAATAATCAACCAGGCATCTTTGCTAATTTCTGTCCTTCTTTATCTTGATAGTAAACAAGTTAACAGAGATAATCCATTCTCTATTGTTCCTTCAGGGGTAGGCCTATTCTATGCTAATGTGACTTGGTTGGTAACTATTAATTATGACATATGATATTAAGAATCTTATTATTGGGTTTTTTTTTATCTGAGAATTTGTTTTTTAATTTTTTTTAATTTGTTCCTAAGTTTTTATTTAAATTCCAGTTAGTGAACATACAGTGTATTATTAGTGTTGAATCACTACATTCTAATATACATAAATTACATTTATATACAACACCCGGTGCTCATCGCAAGTGCCCTCTTTAATTCCTATCACCTATTTCACCCATCCCTCCACCCCACCTCCCGTCTGGTAACCATCAGTTTGTTCTCTAAAGTTAAGAGTCTGTTTCTTGGTTTTTGTCTCTTTTTATCCCCTATGTTCATTTGTCTTGTTTCTTAAATTCCACATATGAGTGAAATCATATGGTATTTGTCTTTCTCTGACTGATTTATTTCACTTAGCATAATACTCTCTAGCTCTATCCATGTTGTTGCAAATGGAAAGATTTCACTCTTTTTGATGGCTGAATAATATTCTATATATATAATATTATAGAATAATAATATATACATATATGTGTGTATATATATACACCACCTCTTCTTTATCCATTCATCCAGCCAATGGACATTTGGGCTCTTTCCACAACTGGGCTATTGTTGATAATGCTGCTATAAACATCAGGGTGCCTGTATCCCTTCAAATCAGTATTTTTGTATCCTTTGGGTAAATACCTAGTAGTGTAATTGCTGGGTTATAAGGTAGTTCTATTTTTAAATTTTTTAAAAGTTTTATTTATTAATTTATTTGAGAGAGAGATAGTGTGAGAGTGAGAGAGAGCATGAGTTGGGGGAGAGGCAGTGGGAGAGGGAGAAGCAGACTCCCCACTGAGCAGCAGGGTTGACTTGGGACTCGATCCCAGGACCCTGAGATCGTGACCTGAGCCGAGGACAGATGCTTAACTGACTGAGCCACACAGGCACCCCTATTTTTAACTTTTTGAGGAACCTCCATACTGTTTTCCAGAGTGGCTGCACCAGTTTGCATTCCCACCAACAAGGTAAAAGGTTTCTGCTTTCTCCACATCCTTGCCAATCACCACTGTTGTTTTTCTATAGAAAACAAGTGTTGTTTTCTGTGTTGTTAATTTTAACCATTCTGACTGGTATGACGTGATAGCTCATTGTAGCTTTCATTTGTATTTCCCTGATGATGAATGATATTGAGCAATTTTTCATGTGTCTCTTGGCTACCTGTATGTCTTCTTTGGAAAAAATATTTATTCATTTCCTCTGCCCATTTTTTAGTTAGATTTTTTTTTTTTTTTTTTTTAGGTGTTGAGTTTTATAAGTTCTTTTTATATTTTGGATACTAACCCTTTATCAGATATGTCATTTGCAAATATCTTCTCCATTCCGTAGGTTGACTTTGTTGTGCTGATTGTTTCCTTCACTGTGCAGAAGATTCTTATTTTGATGAGGTCTCAATAGTTTATTTTTGTTCTCGTTTCCCTTGCCTCAGAAGACAAATCTCATCAGAAGCTGCTACAACCAGTGTCAAAGAGATTATTGTCTGTGTTCTCCTCTAAGATTTTAATTGTTTCTTATTTCACATTTAGGTCTTTCATCCATTTTGAATTTATTTTTATGTATGGTGTAAGAAAGTGGTCCAGTTTCATTCTTCTGCATATTGCTGTCCAGTTTCCCAAACACCATTTGTTGAAGAGACTGTTTTTTGTTTTTTTTTTTTCCAATGGATATTATTTCCTACTTTGTTGAAGATTAATTGACCATATAGTTGTGGGTCCATTTCTGGGTTTTCTATTCTGGTACATTGATCTATGTGTCTGTTTTTGTGCCAGTTCCATACTGCTTTGATCACGACAGCTTTGTAACATAACTTGAAGTCTGGAATTGTGATGTCTCCAGTTTTGCTTTTCTTTTTCAAGATTACTTTGGCTATTCAGGGTCTTTTGTGGTTCCACACAAATTTTAGGATTGTTTGTTCTAGCTCTGTGAAAAATGCTGGTGGTATTTCGATAGGAATTGCATTAAATGTGTAGATTGCTTTATGTAGTATAGACATTTTAACAATATTTGTGCTATTCCATGAGCATGGGATATATTTCCATTTTTTTGTGTCATCTTCAATTTCTTTCATCAGTGTTTTACATTTTCAGAGTACAGATCTTTTACCTCTTTGGTTAGGTTTATTCCTAGGTATCTTACGGTTTTTGGTTTTATAAATGGGATTGATTCCTTTATTTCTCTCTCTGCTGCTTCATTATGGTGAGTCCTAGCCACAACAATCAGACAACACACACAAAAAAATAAAAGGCATCCAAATTGGCAAGGAAGAAATCAAACTTTTACTATTTGCAGATGACATGATACTCTAAATAGAAAGCCAAAGCCTCCACTAAAAAATTGCTAGAACTGATACACAAATTCAATAAAGTTGCAGAATACAAAATTATTATTGGTTTTACGCATAATTTAGTATTCCAACATACTGCTTAGAAATTGTAATGGAATATTTTTGTTTTCTATCTACCACTCTTTTTATTTCTCAGAACTCAGTGGACAATTTACAGGGGTGCTACTTGTTGAAAGTGCTTAGTAACTCCAATATGTCTTACAGATAAAGAAAAATAGATTCCTCTTTTCCTCTCTATTTTGAGCAGCTCATTTTTCTGGGATTCCATATGATTGCCTATCTTTAACCTGGCAATCACGAAGCTTGAATTCATTTCATTCATTAAAAGAAAATAGTAAGCATGTATTTCCTAAGATGAATTATCATGGATAAACATTTGTTAGTCCCCACCATATGTGTGCCAAACATTTTAAGTGCTTTTGAGTAAAGAACTAAACATGTGATTGGGACCAGAAGTAAACAGAAAGATAAACAAATGAATGAATCAATAAGGGAGAAAACATGGAGGTGATATTCATTCAACCAATAAATACGTATGCAGGTACTATAATAAATAAGACCTGGATGACATGATCAGGACCAAGAGATATATAGCGCCAGTTTTAACTAGAACTAAATCCTGCCTGTGCCACATATTTCAACTTTGAAAAGTAATCTTCTTGAACCTAATTTTAATCAATAGTAAAATTGTGAAAAAAAAACGTTTAAGTCATAGGAAAGTTAGATTTTTCTTTTTTTTCTTTTTTTTTTCTTTTTTTTTAAATTTTTTATTGTTATGTTAATCCCCATACATTACATCATTAGTTTTAGATATAGTGTTCCATGATTCATTGTTTGTGCATAACACCCAGTGCTCCCTGCAGAACGTGCCCTCCTCAATACCCATCACCAGGCTAACCCATCCTCCCAACCCCCTCCCCTCTAGAACCCTCAGTTTGTTTTTCAGAGTCCATGGTCTCTCATGGTTCTTCTCCCCCTCCGATTTCCCCCTCTTCATTCTTCCCCTCCTGCTACATTCTTCTTCTTCTTTTTTTCTTTCTTAACATATATTGCATTATTTGTTTCAGAGGTACAGATCTGAGATTCAACAGTCTTGCACAATTCACAGGAAAGTTAGATTTTTCTTAATAATGTACTTAAAATACGGACATTTATTAAGGAATGTAATATATTAAAATATATATATATGTTGCTTTTTCTATCTCTCTCCAAACTTTCTTGAGATCTGTTTGGAAAGACTGACATAAAAAGAGATAATGGATATAGAGAGATGGGTATAGAATAGGAATTACGGAATAGGAAAAAGTACTCTAAGTACATACTGTTAAATAAAATATGCTAAGAAGCATTAAGTGGTTATGTGCAGATGCCAAGAGATTAGTTGTTAGATCTGGGTTAGCTAAGAAAATTTGCTGAATTATAATATTTTACCTTAATTTTATTTTCTGTGTTTGTACTTGTGTATGTGTTGTGTGCATATGTGTGTTTGAATGTGAATGTGAAAAGAAGATATAGACTGGGGTGCTTGCATGGCTCAGATGATTAAGTGTCTGACTCAGTTTTGGCTCAGGTCCTGATCCTGTGGTCAGTCGTGGGATTGAGCCTTGTGTGGGGCTCTGTGCTCAGTGTGGAGTCTGCTTCAGATTCTTTCTCCCTCTCCCTCCTGCTTGCTCACTCTCTCTCTCAAATAAATAAACAAACAAAATCATTTAAAAAAAAGATATAGACTACTGAATAGAACATGTATTCCAAAACATGGGACCATGGAATAATGTGCATAAAAAATTTGATATGTTAAATTGATTGCTGTTAGGACAAACTTGAATAGCCTAGTCTTGAAATTAAACCTGCTTATTTAAATGTAGCATATGCAAGAACACAGAAAAATCACCTAAGGCACAGAGATTCCAGAATTGCAAGAAAGTGTATCAACTGGGACCACCAATTGGTAGATTCAGGTTGCACTTCTAGGTAATAACTCCACTATTCTAATACATAGATAAAGCGTGGGCCTGGGAAACCTTTGACATGCCAACTCTCAGAAATCCAGGGAGTCAAGTCTAGATGTTGATCAGCCAAAATTAGGGATATATTATTTTGCTTAGGAGGGAGCAATTTAGGGAAAAAATAAGCCAGCTTTGGTTAGGGGGTCACAAGGAAGTCAAAGGTGTGAACACGAAGAAAGGACTGAACCATAGCAATTTCTCACTGCATTGTTTGTGCCCCTGTGTATATGTGTTACAAGTCCTGGGACTATAGACTATAGACAGAGAGACGGGTCTCTGTCTAGTCAAAGCTTCCTCAGAACAGCCTAGGATTTGCATAAAAATTTTTGGTACTATTTTTTAATTCTTCTATATTGTAATTTGTATCCAATGGTAGCTAACTGAATTCTCTCAGATGTACTATGTTAACCATTTTTATGTGTAAATATTTTTTATCCTTTCATTTAAAAGTTTCTCAAATGATGCTACTTTATGTATTTGTTTTTCTGAAGATTATCTCATTCCTTGAGAATAATAATCACAATGAAGTTATCTGTTTCTGGCCATGATGGATTAACATGGTGGAGTCTCCCACCTGAAACAGCCAGAAAATGAACAAAATAATGAAAGAATATCTTGCAAAGACATTGGCAATCAGGCAACAAAGGATATTAATCCCTGAGAGATCAGAAACAAATGTGGTGATCCCTACAATTAGCTCAGTTTATTCCCTTGAGAGAGTTTCAAGTCTGCTGCACAGAGAAGACAAACCAAGGAAAAGGCTGACCAACTTCATGGGTTGAGATGGAGCAGAGAATCTGTAGGGAACAAGGAGGCCAGAGTTTGTGGGACAAAGGATGAGATGAGAGATTTCCACAGAGGGAGAACTACAATGATCTGCAGAGGTTCTGTAGTATTCAGCTGCACATGACTATGGGGAATAAACACTCAACCAAAAAAAGAACCACACAGAAAGATTAGAAGCAACGGTGCCTGGCACAATACACCCCACTGGTAATGGTTCCTATTTCACTATCAAATTGTGAGACCTCAGAATTCATGAAACGATGTGCAGAGAACACAGACCATCTTGCTTTAGTTGTGGGGAAATAATTAGTTCATGGACTGAGCACTATTCTAGATGTGCTCAACAAATCCTAAAAGTAAGACACAAAAGGATCAAACTTTTTAAAATATTTTATTTATTCATTTGAGAGAGAGAGAAGAAATGAGAGAGTGCACACAGAGAGAGAAGCAGGCTCTGAAGCAAGCCTCGATCCCAGGACCCCGGGATCATGACCTGGTCCCAGACTGAGCCACCCAGGTGCCCCAAGGATCAAACTTTTACCGATAACTTAAATGTGTCTCAGAAAGAAAGCTCGAGAATATTTATACAGGTATAAAAATATCTAGCATACAAAAAGGTAAATTCCTCAAGGCCTGCCTGCCATTGCATCAAATCAAAAAGTTAGCAAAAAAAAGGTAGAAAAAAAAGTAGGAAAATCATACCCAAAATAAGGAGAAAAAATAAATAATAAATACCAAGAACAGACACATAGGTAAACATCATAGTGAAAATGAGTCTGGCTGGACTTTTAGCACTGTTCCTCTCACCCAGGTAGCACTATGGGCAGGATTTCTCTGAATTCTACCTGGTCTTCCCTGTGGACTCCTAAGGAGTACTTGGAGAAAAAGCCTGCAAGAGAATTCAAACTTAGCATGTCCGCAATCCTTAGTGGCTTTACACTCTCACCCTAGGTCATATTCAGATTTTAGGAGTTCACTAAAAATGTCTAGTTTATTCTTTTTACTAGCTTAAATAGTAATCTGTAGCTTGTAGACAAGCAAATGCTAGGATCTTGTTTCTCTCTGTAGGCCTCTGTCTCTCCAGATTTTAGTTTAGTAATGGTACTGATCAGGTGAAAGCATTTAAGTCATCAGGGGAAGCCAAGTGTTTCTTGGTACTGATCAGTGAGAGCAAATTTTCCTGTGGATTTTAATTAGCATACTGAGTTTTAAAATGATCTATTTCCTAGCCTGTATTTTGACTCTAACATAAGGTTACTTTTTAATTCATAGTTTATTTACACATAATGTTGTTTTATAAAAAGTATTTTATTTTAATTTTAAGTTAATTAGTAGTTTTGACTTAAGTACTTACTAAATGCATTTAACAACGAACAATCCACAGTTGAGAGTCTGAATTGCTTACTATATGAGATGGCCACAGTTAATTCCCACTTCAAGAGTCATTGTGAACCTTGAGATATGGAGTGGAAATAACTTCTAGTTTACAATGTTCTTTGTAAATATAAGACATGGTTATTACATATTTTCATTGTTTTCCCTCTGTTGGGGACTCTTCAAGACACTAGTTTGAATACCTCAATAAATTTATTTATTTATTTATTTATTTATTATTTTTAAAGATTTATAACTGACTGGGCAGTTGCACCAACATGCCTAGAAACAGCATGATAGCCAGGGGTAAAGTTGTCTTTGGGAATATAGATTTGAGCTATTTTACATGTTCAACAATACAAGTAAGCATAGAGTCCAGTCAGGAGCGAAGAGCATCTAGAACATTTGACAGAACAGAAAAATGATGAATATTAATTATTTTCTCAAGATTAACAGCTTCAGCAGGGGTATAGCTTGACACTCTCTCATAAATCCTTTCTTCAAATATTGTAACTGCTTACTACCTTTAAGAAACATTTGTAGGTTGAGTGGTTATAGTGTGGTGCATGAATAGATCTGAGCAGACAATGTCCCACCTTCATTTTAAATATTTTATTTATTTATTTGTCAGAAAGAGAGTGCACGCACAAGCAGGGGGAGCGGCAGGCAGCGGAAGAAGCAGACTCCCCGCTAAGCAAGGAGCCACATGCGGGACTCAATCCCAGAACCCTGGGATCATGACCTGTGCCAAAGGCAGAGGATTAACCGACTGAGCCACCCAAGCATCCCGCAATAAATTTATTTTAATCCCTCATGCATTAAAGTCCATCTATATCCCAACCTACATCTTTTTTAAACACAGAAATAATGTCATTCTCAAATAATACAAGTAAAACTTCTTCGTTCAGAATAGCTTTGGTATGACTAGAAATATTTCTTGATATATATGGCACTCACTGTCTCCTAGAGTTCAAAGTGAAAGAGCTTGGGTAAGCGTTAAGCTTTTTAATTACAGATGAATTGACAAAGAGGAAAAACATTATATAACTGACAGAATCTATAGCAAAAATCAGAGAAACTTATTCCTAATTCTAGCTCTACTATTATCACACTGGTCAGGGGTGCCTGGGTGGCTCAGTCGGTTAAGCGACTGCCTTCGGCTCAGGTCATGATCCCGGAGTCCCGCGGGATCAAGTCCCGCGTCGGGCTCCCTGCTCAGCAGGGAGTTTGCTTCTCCCTCTGATCCTAGACCCTCTTGTAATCTCTCTCTCTCTCTCTTTCAAATAAATAAAATAAAATCTTTAAAAAAAAAAGAATAAATCTATCAAGTCCCAGACGTATTTTCTGCCCCCAACAAGTAGTAACAACTGCCATCTCATGATAATCAGAATTAATTAGTCACAACGTTATAGTGGTTCCTTTCTTTGTCTGCTGGTCTACTGGACTGAAGAACACAAGTGATCAGGTGGCAGCCTTAGCTTTTGTTTAGTGGAATCTTAATTCTATTAGGATTATTCTTCCACAGAAACTTTGACCTCCAGTCCAGCAGAGACTAAAACTGTGAACATAGGAAGCAGAAATTCACCAAGTAAGTGCTTTTCCCATTCCCTGGTTCTGAGACACATGTATTCTACCTAAAGCAATGCAATACTATATGATGGCCATTGGCTCAGAAAGTCTTGAAATCCTGCAGGGTTTCATCCTCAAGCTATAGCCTGAGCTATGCATTAGTTTGATGGCTTCTGGGTGATGTGTTGTTTCATGGTAGACCTGGGAACATCAAAGTAATGTGCTCATTCATCATAAAGTGGATCCAGCTTACACCAGTAAGCTAGCCAGGTCATGTTATTCTCACAGCAACGGGAAAGACACAAGAGAGAAAGTGAGGCCTAGACTTGATACCACCTCACTCTCACTTTTGCCTCATGCCACTGGCCAAAGTGAAAAGTCAAAGAGTGGTGACATAAAATTTCTTACAATTGAGGCAATGATAAGTATGTGAATTCAGGGAGGGGTGAAGACTTTGAGGTAATCTTTCATTTTACCACAGTAATTAACTATTTTTTTAAATTATTGTCTTATATATATTTCCGTAGTCTAAAGAAGAAAAAACAATTATGGACACCCTCACATGGCTTGTTTTACTATCTTTTCTCAATATTTTACCTAAGATACATATAAATTGAAGCCTCTCACATCGTCAATCATACTTTATAAATTATTGTAGTAATTAGTATCTTTGACTCACTTATAATTATTTAAGGACATGGGAGGAATGCAAAATACAGAAATATGCAACTGCGTTCAAGATACAAAATATATTTGTAGAAGAAAATTTTAAAATTCTTAAAAGCAATACAAAATTAGTAAAGTTGGATTAAAAGTACCCAAATGTTGACAAGTGGTAAAATGAAAAGAAAATTCAAGTGGAATGCGATTAAGAATTTTGTTTTAGAAAAATGCATTTTTTGAAAGACAACAAGAATTGAATCAGAAAAAAAAAAAGAGTCAAATTTTAGGTGGTAAGAAACAGTTGATGCTCAAAGAGAAACAAATAGATTAGTTCATCTAAATTGAATGTCTTGGGGTGCCTGGGTGGCTCAGTCGTTGGGCGTCTGCCTTCGGCTGGGGTCATTGATCCCAGGGTCCTGGGATAGAGCCCCACATCGGGCTCCCTGCTCGGTGGGAAGCCTGCTTCTCCCTCTCCCACTCCCCGTGCTTGTGTTCCTGCTCTCGCTGTCTCTCTCTCTGTCAAATAAATAAAATCTTAAAAAAAATAAAAAAATAAAAAAATAAATTGAATGTCTTGGGGCGCCTGGGTGGTTCAGTCGTTAAGCGTCTGCCTTCGACTCAGGTCACGATCCCAGGGTCCTGGGATCAAGCCCCGCATCGGGCTCGCTGCTCCATGGGCAGCCTGCTTCTCCCTCTCCCACTCCCCCTGCTTGTGATCCCTCTCTCGCTGTGTCTCTCTCTGTCAAATAAATAAATAAAATCTTAATAAATAAATAAATAAATAAATTGAATGTCTTATTTTCAAGCTAAAATTAAAAATAAGTTTAGTTAAGTATGGTTCTACCAGCCTAAGATGAATAAAAATAGAACTATTAAAACATTTTAATATGTACTCATAACAATGCCCATTCTTTTTGTATTTTATAAGTTATTTGAAAGTATCTTCATTTTGGATTTCCCCATATTTTTTCTAAGTGTTTGCCAGTGATAAGTGTTACACAAGATTTGGTTAATAATCAAGTATTTACTTGAAATCAACAGCAGTCTCATCTTCACAACTAGTGGCAAATGAACAAAGACCCTAACTACAACATACAGAAGTGGTGGTAAAACAAATTTGGGAAATACACAGATAAGTAGAAATAGGAATAAAACAGTAACTGTTAAACTCATTAAAACTCTAATAAACTAAAGGAATCTTTTAGTCTAAGATCTTATTATAATAAGATATAAATCAAAACAAAAGAACATGAGTCATTTTAAATATTATGTATTTATTGTTGCTCATTGGAAAAGAACAAAATCTCTTCTAATAATGATAAGATATTCAAAAATAAAATGAAAAGCATTTTAAAATTTCATTCAAACTTATTTATGCCATAATGTTTTTATGAACATAATATTACACATTGACAACTGATTTGGAAAACTTAGGTATAATTTCAAAAATTAATTCAACTAATATTTCCCCCTATGTTATCTGAGAAATGGTTGAGAATGCATTTGCCTTATAGATTTAGAATAAATATGACTTTTACCGACACAAATAGGACCCAAATATTTCTATTAATATCTGGTCTTTCTTTTAAAAGAGGATAAATGCACTTAATAAATCTTCTCTGACAATGTCCCCAAATGCAAGGTTTATGACACATAAGATAATTATATTCTGATAGTCCCTCCAAAATGGAACAGATTATGTGATCCTCAAATGAATAAGACATAAGTTTTATCATAAATATACAGAATAAAGACACTGCCTAGAGTAATTATAAAAAACTATAAAACATTAAGTACATTTTGGTAGTTTATCTTTAATATGAAATCCAGAAAATAGTTAATTATTTTGTTGGGAATCCCCTTACAAGACATACAGGAGGGCAATTTTAATTATTGAATGTCATGTTGTTATGCTATTTTTGATGACATATAATTATCAAATAGACACTGTTATTTTCAATAGAGATCATCCATCATTGTCACACTCAGCTCTGGTCAATACATTTATTTTTTTATTACTTAGTGTTAATTTACATTATTACCTAATTTTCCTTAGGTAATCTTTAAAACAATAGTCAAAACCTAAAAGGAAGATTAATTTTTAAACTATTTGAACAGCAACCATAATTTAGAACAAATGAGTTGCAGCAGCAATTCTTGCCTCTAGAGACTAGGCTCCAAAATGACCCCATATGCCATCAAAGAAATTGCATAAAGATCTGAGCTCAGAATAAGTTGCTCTTAACCTTGAATGTGTGAACAATTTTGCATATCCATAATTGTCAATATGACACCCTTCAGGATACACTGGTTTCTCTGGGCAGAAAGCCAATCAGCCTTATGTTGTTATATGTGAGCCAGCTGGACATCTGACAGGGGCACTGTGGTGGTTAACTGCCCTCATCTACACTCTTCAACTCTCCAGTGACTTTGTTGTTCTGAGATGCTTCCTAGGGGAACAGGTCATGAAAGAGATGAGTAAGCCATAACACGTGTACCTTCTGGTTATGAGGGCACCACTAAGGCCCAAAGATAATATTAAAAAAAAAGTATGACAGTTCTGCAGGCCCCTGTAAATGCTCACTTTTTGGAGAAGGCCATTCTCTGGTTACCGCTTTAAATAGGTGGACCTAAGAGCTAGCCTAAAATATGCCACTTTAGAGAATAATGCTGATATAGCCTTCATGTTGGACCAAGGCTACCAAGTAGGATGTAGGACCAATTCCTAAAAGTTTCCTTAAATTTTTAGGTCTTCTGAAACCAAATAAACTGATAAGCTACCCATATTGCTTCAAGCACTGCCACTGATCTAAGAGAGTGTTTGCTGAAAGAAGATGCCCAAATGATTAGATAAGCCCTTTTCAAAAATAACTATTATTGTCAAAAATTATGCCTATTGAAACTCTAAAGGCAATAGACTTACTTAATGTTATTCCAGGAAAAGTGGTCTGATGTGTATTTTGTCCAATAGGAGGATTCATCTTCTACTGTAGATATCATGAAAATAGTGTAGGAAAATACACATTCATATATTGCTGGTAGAAATACAAAGTTAGACGACATCTGTAAAAAGGAATTTGGTAATATCTAGGAAGAATGCCTTTTGATTTGTCCCTTTAAACAGAAATATCTCCTTTAGGAATCTTTTCCAAAGATATCCTATGATAACTGAAATGGCATGTGCACAAAGCCTTGTGTCCTATTTGTCAAAACAAAAAAGCACTAGAAATAATCAAAATGTTCATCTACAGGGGACTAGCTGAAGAAACTACAGAACATCCATGGAATGGAGTACTATGAATCTCTAAAAACAATGAGGAAAATCTTTATACATGACTATAGATTAATCCCTAAAAATATTTTAAAGGAGCAAAACAATGTGATTATTGTATTACCTTTCATTTATGAAGGGATTAAGATATACATGTAAAAGGAGGTAAATCTATAAATCTATTCATCTATAATATATATGATAGATGCCTGTATTTTTCAAGTGGAAGTAGAAACAAAAAACTAATGAAAATTACTATTGAAAGAGTATAAGTAAAGAGACTTAAGGGAAAAGAAATTGAAGGTATAGTTCTCTGAATGTATTTTTTACAGATTACACTTCAGAGACTTCTAGTTGTTTTAAATAATTATAAGAAACAAATCTAAATTAATTTAAAAAACCCTACAAGTGGAAAACAAAACTAAATTATATATCAGTTTGATACCTTAACCATAGAATAATTGTCTTGTATGACCTGAAAACAGTAATGTGACAGTAGATCCTTAGTGGGATATGTCAAGGTTCAAAGAACTGAAAAGAAATATTGAATAGTATTTGATAACCATATTCATAGAAATAATACTGGCATTATTACTTTTAAGATTTACATGTAGATAGATATGTACATTTAGATAGGTACAGAAAGACATAGATGATAAATCAAAAACAAGTATATTGTCTTTAGGAAATAAAATTTTGAGTAACAACAGAGAGAAAAAATAAAAGGAAAAAATTTTGATAAAAACTCAGTACTGTTAATTTTAATTACAACTAGAATATGAACTCATGGTATGTTTCTTTTCTCTTCCACAATATAATATGTTTATTTTCTGGCTACTAAACTAAAAAGGCCCAGAAGCAATAGTCAAAACAGATACAAAGAACCCAGACTATGGTCTCTAAGTAACACTTCTTAGTAAAATCAAAACTTCTTGGAGAAAGGTTAGATTCCAATCTGATAAGAACTGTACAACATAGGGCTGGAATTATTTTCATATCAAAAAGCACCACAAAGAAACTATCAAAGACTATTAGAGTCCTGTTGGAAAGTTGTGGGAGTCAAAGTAAAGAAGTTTCCACCAGTTGAAAACAGTATGGCTAAACATTAAGAACTATAATTATTGTTATGAACACTTCAAACATGTTTAAAAAAAATCCATGAGCTCATAATAATTTTAATAATCTCATTGATTACCTCTGGAAGTTGCAGGGCAGCAATTCATTTTTCTGGAAATTAATAAATAACAGGAAAAAGTGAACCATTTACCTTTCCTTTAGAGTAGAAATATACTTAAGGGTAACCAAATAGTTCATGAGTAAATTTTTTTATGGAAGAATTACAGCTAATATATCCAGAAAAAATTATAGCATTGAAACAACACAAATTTGCATCCCTAATGGAGAAATGGGTGTTGCCAATGATCTTGAATGGCTGCTAACACATTAAATGAAAAGTTGACGGAGAATTTTATAACAGATCGCAAAATGAGAGATGACCATATACCTTGAGACTCATAAGATATTCTTGATAAAAAAATAAAAATAAAAATTGAGCTTGATTAAACCATTTGATCTAATCACTTTATATGAAACATAGAAAATAGAGAAATGTGTTAAATGATATAAGGATGCAATTAGCTAAACCCCAAATGTGGAAAGTTATATAGGAGAAATGAAACAAAAATAAAGGGCAAGACAAAAAGTGAAGGGATTTTATAGATTAAAAGAGACCAAGATATATAAAATAAATGAAATATGTGGTTCTTTTTTTTGGATCTTGATATAAAAAAAAAAAAGAAAACACTGAAAAACACAGTTAATGGGACGCCTGGGTGGTTGTCAGTTAAGGTCTGCCTTCAGCTCAGTTTTCAATCCCAGGGTCCCTGGATTGAGCCCTGCATCGGGCTCCCTTCTCAGAGGGGAGCCTGTTTCCCCCTCTCCCTCTGCTGCTCCCCCTGCTTGTGCTCTCTCTCCCTGTCAGATAAAAAACTCAAATCTAAAAAAAATACAGTTATGAGACAAATGAATACTTGTGAACATGAAGGGACATTAAATGATATTAAAGAAGTGTTCCCCTTTTAAGGTATAATAATGGGATTCAGGTTATATAATTTTTTAAGAAGTGAGTATTTCTTAAAAATGCATGCTTATTTAAGGGTAAAATTTTATGCTGTCTGTGTGTCCTTTAAAATAACCCAGTGAGTGAGGGAAAGTCGGGTGGAATACCACACCCACCCATTTCCACATCCTGCTGAATGTGGAGGGCGTCAGAAAGACTGAGGCACTTCAGAAAACTTGTGAACAAAGTGCTCAAGTTGGAAAAGCTGAAGCTACTTAGCAGTAAAGTTATCACTATTTTAAGACTATATTATTTTTCTGATATTCAAATAATTTATGGTCATGGAAAGAAGCAAAGGGTTCCTAGAAATCAGTTGATGATTGACTTTTTATTTGATTTGATCAAGGACATAAGCAAAGATTAACAACTTTCTCTGACTTAGTAATAAGATCAAGAAGTAAGAAAAAATATAACTCACACAGCATGGGATGAGATGATATGAAAAACTCACAGACTAAAATAAAATTAAAAAAATGGATCATATGAGAGAATGTTGCTTTAATTATAGTAGTTATAAATCTTTATCTGCTCTTTAGTGAAGAAAACATGGACAGTGAAATCATCTTGCATTCTGCTCTATGTATTTTTTATATCTTAATACGCTTTACATTTTATTACACAAGCCATGCAAGGCGCTGGTTATTTTCACTACCAAATTTGAGTGCTGTCATTGTGAGCAAGCTGTATTGTCATCTTCATAACAATTTCTGAAAGAACACCAACGTAGTGCTGCCTAAGCTGCATCTGTGTCAGTGTGCTTTCTGCTTTGCGGTGGCAGAAGCTACAGTATGAAGCGCTGGATATCTCAACCATTCTTACATGCGCTAGCGGGGACCCTACATTTCACAGTACAGTGCTAGCCAACAGATTTGCTATACTTTAGTCATGAAGTACTCAGATTCTTTCAAAAGCATATACTTAAAAAGCAGAAAAATGTTTAAGGGTTGAGTTTATTTTTTGAACAAAATCTAACGCTGTTAGAGGTTCATGTTGAAGCAGACCTCGATCTTGAAAATACAATTAATTCCAAAGTATTGTCACAATTTATAAACAGAGTAATGACCAAAAGATCAAAGTCTTCACTTTGTTTCCCCACCCCCTGGCACTCGCAAACACAGAGACTTTAGGAGAGGTAATTTCAAAGTTAAAAAGGGGTTCCCCACACTAAGTTTAGGAATAGACTCTGGAAAGAGTTCGAGTATCGGGGAGAGAAAAAGGAAGGATTTTATTATTTTTTTTGTTTGTGCTAAATTTTGCCTTTGAAAAAAAAAATAGGTACATCAAGGTATAGGAATAAATAGGTATAAAATAGGTACATCAAGAAAGCCATAGGATACATTGTTTGCTACTGATACTGATTTTCTTCCTGGCAATTTGTAGACACAATTTTAAGAAATCAAAAGTATGGAAAACCAGAAAAATAACTTGAAGAAATCAATCTGAAAATTTTTAAAGATCTTTAGACATTGCTGTAAATAACAGATGCTTAAAATAATAATAAATTGCCCAGGCCAAACTTTGTGATAATATTCAAAATCTCTCAAAACTCTGCAATATCAAATATGTGTTGTAACAAATTTGAAAGACAGTTTATACAGATAAATTTTTGGTAAGTGTGTAAATTCAGTAAATTTGGAAAATAGGCCATTTAGGGAACTTATAATTTTTTATACTGATTTTTTAAGATTCCTTTTCCTAGAGTAGTTTTAGGTTCACAACAAAATTGAAAGGAAAATAGAACAGGGTAGTGTCGTTAATTTAATTAATTTGCTGAATTTTATTTTCATTCACTTGAGCCAGAGCCCAGGTGTATTCTCTGACAAAGAGAAACCCCTGCAGCAGGGTCTGCTATGATTTCCTCACGGCCACGCTTCTGAGATTTTACACAGTATGGGTACTTAAAACAGTTAATACCTTAATATAAGTAAATGATTAATATGACAAAGAAAAAGTATTTAATTGACCCACTTTTTATGACTGAAAATCAATGTAATTACTACACCAAAGGTGACAAGAAAGCTTCAAATCTAATCCCAGGGGTGAGGAGATGAAGCAACTATAGCAGCCTAAAGAACTACTGGCAGAAACATGTTAAATCTTTCTTTTTTTCCTTAGAGTAATCATTCTGGGTTGCTTAAGTATTTTAATTGTAAAATTCATCTTTGGCAGGTTATTAATCAGAGTTCTGAGGAAAATAGAAAAAATCTTACATGTGATAGCTGCTCAACATTTGAAGATATCAATTATATTTGTCCCACAGGATTTTATAAGCTAAACATTCCAAGTCCCCTGAAGTATTTCATGTTACATTTTCACTTGACTCCATATACTTGTTATTCTCTATCTTTCTAAATATGTGACTCTCAGACCTGGATATATCATTTCAAATGTGACTGACCAGCATGTTTGGAACACCATGACTCTATTTCACTGTGTTTCTTTCTGTTTTTTTTTTTTTAATTTTATTATGTTATGTTAATCACCATACATTACATCGTTAGTTTTTGATGTAGTGTTCCATGATTCAATGTTTGCGTATAAGACCCAGTGCTCCATGCAGTACGTGCCCTCTTTAATACCCATCACCAGGCTAACCCATCCCCCCACCCCCACCCCTCTAGAACCCTCAGTCTGTTTCTCAGAGTCCATAGTCTCTCATGGTTCGTCTCCCCCTCCGATTTCCACCCCCCTTCATTTTTCCCTTCCTGCTATCTTCTTTTCTTTCTTTTTTTTTTTTAACATATAATGTATTGTTTCAGAGGTACAGGTCTGTGATTCAACAGTCTTACACAATTCACAGTGCTCACCATAGCACATACCCTCCCCAATGTCTATCACCCAGTCTCCCCATCCCTCCCACCCCCCACCACTCTAGCAACCCTCAGTTTGTTTCCTGAGATTCAGAATTCCCCATATCAGTGAGATCATAAGACACATGTCTTTCTCTGATTGACTTATTTCACTCAGCATAATACCCTTCAGTTCCATCCACGTCATCACACCCCCAACCACTACAGCAACCCTCAGTTTGTTTCCTGAGATTAAGAATTCCTCATATCAGTGAGATCATATGATATGTCTTTCTCTGATTGACTTATTTTGCTCAGCATAATACCCTCCAGTTCCATCCACATCATCACAAATGGCAAGATTTCATTCCTTTTGATGGCTGCATAATATTCCATTGTGTATATATACTAAATCTTCTTTATCCATTCATCTGTCGATGGACATCTTGGCTCTTACCATAGTTAGCTATTGTGGACATTGCTGCTATAATCATCGGGGTGTATGTACCCCTTCGGATCCCTACATTTGTATCTTTGGGGTAAATACCCAGTAGTGCAATTGCTGGGTCATATGGTAGCTCTATTTTCTTTTCTTTTTTTTTTTTTTTAAAGATTTTATTTATTTATTTGAGACAGAGAGAATGAGAGAGAGAGAGAGAGCACATGAGAGGGGGGAGGGTCAGAGGGAGAAGCAGGCTCTCCGCCGAGCAGGGAGCCCGATGCGGGACTCGATCCAGGGACTCCAGGATCATGACCTGAGCCGAAGGCAGTCGCTTAACCAACTGAGCCACCCAGACGCCCTGGTAGCTCTATTTTCAACTTTTTGAGGAACCTCCATACTGTTTTCCAGAGTGGCTGCACCAGCTTGCATTCCCACCAACAGTGTAGGAGGGTTCCCCTTTCTCCACATCCCCGCCAACATCCGTCGTTTCCTGACTTGTTAATTTTAGCCATTCTGACAGGTGTGAGGTGGTATCTCATTGAGGTTTTGATTTGGATTTCCCTGATGCCAAGCGATGTTGAGGACTTTTTCACCGTGTTTCTTTTAATGCATTCTCTTGTTCATTTGTTTTTTCCATAGTCCCTCTCCAATCCCTTAATAGCCATAGTAACTTACCCTGAATTCATGAGCAACTGGTTTGCACACATTTTTTCATAGGAATTGTTCTCAAAATGGCAGTACTCTGCATTTGTGCAAAATGTTTGGATAAAAAATATCAATTTGCATTTATTACTTAAAAAGTTATTTATTAAATATCCACTCAATACTTGCTATATTATCAGTACTATGTTAGGCACTAGAAAGGCAGAAATAAACAGGTGAACATTCTTGTCTTATTACTAATTATTTCTTAGCAGATGAAGCATAGAAAAAATTTTTAGTATATGTGCTGCCGAAGCGAGCACGAAGCATAGAAAAAATTTTTAATTAAAAAAATAGGGGCGGGGCATCTGGGTGGCTCAGATGGTTAAGCGTCTGCCTTCGGCTCGGGTCATGATCCCAGGGTCCTGGGATTGAGCCCTGCATCGGGGGTCCCTGCTCAGCAGGGAGTCTGCTTCTCCCCCTCCCTGTGCTTCTCCCCCTGCTCATGCTCTCTCTCTCTGTATCTCTGTGTCTCGAATGAATAAAAAAAAAAAAAAAAAAAATCTTTAAAAAAGTAGGGGCGCCTGTGTGGCTCAGTTGGTTAAGCCTCTGATTCTTGATTTCAGCTCAGGTCATGATCTCAGGATCTTGATCTTGAGATCGAGCCCAACATCAGGCTCTCTGCAGGGTGTGGTGCCTGCTTAAGATTCTCTCTCTCTCTGTCTCCCTCTCCCCCTCCTCTCCCTCCCTCTCTAAAAAAAAAAAAATAATAATAATAAATCACAAATGTTGATAAACAAGGAAACAATGCTCTGAGAGAAATATCAGTAGTAGATACTCCATTTGACAACGCTGCTTAGGGAAGACTTAGGAGGAGGCAATATTTTGCTTAGAATATAAACAAGACCTTTGAGGTTGTGGCAGAATGAAGATGTCCACAAATTCATTGACACTTTTCATATCAGGAAGTGAAGCTTATGTTTCTTTGTCTTGAATCTGGGAGACTCTGACTGCCTTGACCAATAAAATGTGTTGGAATTGAATCTGCCAGTTTTGAGACACTAGCTTTACAAGACTACTTTTCACTTCTGATCTCTTTGAATGCTCTTGGAGCCCTGACTAGCTATGTCCAAATAGCTGGCTGGTGGCTGGTGGAGAAGCCCTGAAATTATATGAAGAGGAAATATGGGCTAGCTGAGACTGGTCCTTTCCTCAGTAAGGTACCAGGTTTGTAAATGAAATGTCTTGAAGCCTCTACACTAGATCAGCCACCAACCATATGCCATTGAGCAACCGCATTCCATGCAAAGGAAAGCAGAAGGACTGTCCAGCTAAATTCCCGAGCTACACAATTGTGAGAGTTAATAAATGATTACTGTTTTAAGCCACTAAGTGTTGGGGTATTTTGTTATGCAGTAATAGATACCTAGAATAAAAGTGGAGGATGGAGCTTTCACCAAAGAGGAAATAATATATAACCAAATCCCAATCTGAGAAACATCTTGGGGGTATGAGAAACTGGTCGACTACCAGGAGGGCTGTAGCTTACCTAAGGGAAATGTCCGTTAGATGAGGCAGAAGAGACAGGTAGGAGTTGGATTATTTAGGGCCTAAAATTCAGGGAAAATTTATTGGAATTTATTCCAAGTGCTATGGAAAAAAATTGAATGTTTATGCATATGGAAGAGTTTTCTAACTGCTAGACACAGACTAAGTTGGAGAAAAACAAGAGTGATCATATGAAGATATTTAGGAGGTTGTTGTAGTAGTCTGGTTAAAAAAAAAAATAGAATAGCATGGATATAATGATGGCAGAAAAGATTTCCCTAAGGATATATTCACATTTGAGATATATTTTGAAATTAAATCAACACGACTTGCCTTCACACAGACTGGATCTGGGGGATGGTAGGGAGGAAAGAAATCAGAGATTATATTGAATAGAGTCCTTTATTAATACTAATTAATAGATGTCATTTATTAAGGGGTAAAATAAGGATAGAACACACATCTCAGAAAGGGAGAACTAAAGAGAATTCCATTTTAGGCTTTATTTAATGCATTCAATAGTGAAGTCATATAGAAAGGTGGATATGACAATAGTGATACTATCCAATGAGCAATCTAGTCAAAGAATATATGCTAGGAAGTCATCAGCAATTAAATGGAGATAAATTTCAATGAAACATTGACATCTCCTAGGGAATGAGTATATGGAAAGAGGAGGAGAGGGACAAGAAACAAGCTCTAAGGAATGCCAATATTACAAACATAGATAGATAGAATTTAAATTAAAAAAATATATACAGATAGAGGAAGATGATTTTGCAAAGAAAAAAAATGAAGGAACAGTGAAGGGGGAGCAAAATTAAGAGTAATAAAATAAAAAACAAGAGTATTGTACTTATATGGTAAATGTCTTCTAAGGAAGGAAAATAAAACAATATATGAACGATATATGCCTGTATTTCATTCCTATGAAACCATTAGCACAGTTTCAATTAAAATAATCATTATTATTTTTAACTGAC
This sequence comes from Phoca vitulina, assembly GCF_004348235.1. Taxonomy (NCBI): domain Eukaryota; kingdom Metazoa; phylum Chordata; class Mammalia; order Carnivora; family Phocidae; genus Phoca; species Phoca vitulina. Next base: position 14,807,509 of record NW_022589717.1, read on the forward strand.
CATTAGAAGATCTTTTTAACACTTAAAAATGCATTATGATATTAAATATCACTAGAGGATTATTAAACAATTATCCCTCCTTTTTTTTCCTCTTTTCCCTTTCTGTCCGAATGTACCCATTAAATGCACATGTAATGACACACATATATATCAGGCTGCAAAAATGGGGCTATCATTTCTCTTCTTTTTTTAAAGATTTTATTTATTTATTTGAGATACAGATAGAGAAAGCATGAGAGAGGGGAGAGGGAGGGGGAGAAGGAGAATCAGACTCCCCGCTGAGTGGGGAGCCTGACATGAGGCTCCACCACAGGACCCCGGAATCATGATCTGAGCCTAAGGCAGACGCTTAACCTACTGAGCCACCCAGGCACCCCTATCATTTCTCTCTTATGTATCAGTACTATAGACATTATATCCCAAAGCATTTGTAAGACAGCTTTCCATATGCTGAATTACAAATAAATAAATAAGTAAATGACTGAGTGAATAAATGAATAAATAAATAGTAATAAAAGTAAACTGATTTTATATTACTTGGCCATTTTCCAATTTCAAAATTTTTAAAGAATCAATATTTGGAAAACAAATTAGGACTTTTGGGGATTTTTTTTTTTTTTTTTGAGAGAGAGCTGATACCAGGATATGATTCCTTTTCTTACCATCTCATTTCCCTTTCTTACCACCTCCTTCTCATTCCCCTTTCTCACCTCCTTGTAATTCCAAAGCTTATTAAGGGATGCTTCCTTGACATCACTCAGAAAGCTTAATTGAAAGCATATAAGACAATTGTTTTTCTCATGCCTGAGAAAGCTGAACACCCTACATTTCTAAAACCTGTCAGTGAAAAGGTTGGATAAGAAACTTTGTCAGGGTAAAAAACACTGTCCAACAGAACTGGAGCCAGAAGACTAACAACTGGAATATTGGTGAAATGGACAACCAGGGCTGAGATGGGACCAAAGGAGTGGAGCAGAAAAGCATTTAATAAGCCCAAAAAGCACAGGGAGACAAATCAACTTTTTTTTTTATTAAAGATTTTATTTATTTATTTGATGGAGAGAGAGCGAGAGAGAGATCACAAGCAAGGGGAGCAGCAAGCAGAGGGAGAGGGAGAAGCAGGCTTTCCGCTGAGCAAGGAGCCCCATGCAGGGCTGATCCCAGGACTCTGGGATCACGAGACACTCAACCAACTGAGCCACCCAGGAGCCCCAAGAAATCAACTTTATTTATTTATTTTTAAATTTCCAAACAAGAGATTTTATTCTTAAAATAATTAAATGCTCTAGACTTAAAAGTAGGGTGGCCAACCTGTTCCAGCTTGTCTGGGACTCTTCTGGTTTGAGCACTAAAAGTTTCAAGTCCTGGGAAATGCTTCAGTCCCTGGCAAACCAGGATGGTTGTTCACCTGGGCAGGTGTCACTTCTCACATGGCAGGCAGGCATTAACTAATTTCCTATGAAGGAAAAGCTAAACTTTGACCAACATGATTCTTTCCAGGCCAAGGTGAAAAGTTCATATTTCAACTCTCCCTTCCACTTAAGACTTTCCCACTCCTTGTCTTTAACTTGTTACTAGAGAAATCAACTTTAAACATTGCCAGACCCAAAGAGCAGAAATCCATCAGCAAATAAGAAAATCCCTGTTACTTCTTTTGTTTCTCCATTCCCACAAAAAAGCTCCAAAGACACTGACACTTCAGTTAGATCTGGATGAATCACATCAGAGGAAAAAAGAAAAAGCCCACCACATTCTTCTTACATAGTTACGGATTCTCTTCAACTTTGGCTTTACTTTGTAGATTTGGCTTTATTTGCAGATTGAAGTGTTGCTTCATATCTCGGACTGGGTTTCTGATTGAGACTGTTTTGAAATTTTTTTTTTTTTAAAGATTTTATTTATTTATTCATGAGAGACACAGAGAGAGAGAGACAGAGGCAGAGGGAGAAGCAGGCTCCCCGCGGAGCAGGGAGCCCGATGCGGGACTCGATCCCAGGACCCTGGGATCACGACCTGAGCTGAAGGCAGACGCTTAACCGACTGAGCCACCCAGGCGTCCCTGTTTTGAAATTTTTAAGTGACCATAAGATTGTCTATTAAGTTTTTATCCAGGGCAAGATAAAGATCACCTCAACCAGAATAACTACTAGAATACAAGAATATAGTATGTATTTACTATGTTCATGAATCATGCTTGCTCAACATACATTCATACATAAAATATAAAATTTTTATAATCAAGCATGCATGTACATTTTTACTTAAGTATGTCTTTACTATAAATTTAGTGCCATTATTTCTTTCACTCAAAAAACATTTCATAGATTGTTATATTTTATCCAAAATTACAAAGTTGATAACTTGCAGTAATTCATTAGTATTGATGGGCAACCAGTTCTTATTTATCTGTGTGTGTTTGTGTTTAAACAGTGAATTAGAGAATTACTTTTATCATCTCTAAATGACCACATTTCAATATCAAAGATTTTGATTAATAGATCTGTGTAGGGCCCAGAAAGTGATTCTAAGAAAACACCCTTGGCGGTCCTTCTGTATATGGGCCTCAATCATATTTTAAGGAAATACTGGGCTGACTAAATTTACCAGAACATTTATGGAATTATTGTCCAATGTACAACAATACTTTTACTATATTTTAAATAGTGACAGACTCGTGGCACTGTTTCTAAGCCTTTTTTTTGTGTTTGTTTTCTACTGTTAATCTCTCTTCCCAGAATCCATGCTATTTTAATATGAGCTATCAAGAGAAATGAAAAAATAAAAAGGGTTTTGAAGTTGACTAGAGTTGGGTCAATCTTCTTATTACTTATGTGTTCATGGGCAAGATACTTAACTTCTTGTTACCTAAATTTCTTTATTTTTAAATTATAAAAGATAAAACAAATGCCATATTTTCAGGCATATAAAGCACATGGTGTTCAATTAAATTTAATTTCTTTCTTCTATATTCTTTTCTTCATCCTCCTTAATAAACTTATTGCCCAATAGATACATTTGTAATAGTCTTCCTCTTCCATGAAAAAGGCATAATCGAATATTTTGAATTAAAATTCCAATTTTTTTTCATAGCTTTATTATAGGATTCTCTCCACTAGCACAATTTCTATATTAAAAGTGGGTAAATACTTTGGTATTCTACTGTTTAAGTCCCTGGATTTCATTTTAACATCTTTTTTTGGTAGTCACATGGATTAAATCTGTAAGAATTATTACACACTCTGAAAAATACACCAGTAATGACAACACTAAGAAGTTGTACTGTGACTATTTCACATTAATGTCTGCATTACAAATAGCTATACTTTGATGCACTTATTCTCTAATGGGGATAGGAAAATGACATAGGAGCCCTAGGGAAAAAGAAATTCAATATCATTTCACACTCATTAACCATATAAAACCAGATGTTCATTGTCGCTTCTGTAGAGAAATGTCAAAAAATCTGAATGATTAGAAAAACAGGGTGTTTGATTAATGACTTTTTTAGTTGATTAATACAGTTTTAAGTTATTTCAATCTCCATTGTTGAAATATATGAGTAAATTTTTCTGTCTTAGCAAATATAACACAATAAATATAATGGCCTTTTTGTAAGCAAATTCTTTTTTTCACATAATTCTAACTCTGAATTTAATTCGTATGGGATTATATTGACTATAAAAGAAAGTGAGAAATGGATACAACCCTATTTTCAGAAAACAAACTGAAAATATTTTTCTTCAGGAAATTTGTTTTCCTATCTTTTAATTCTTTAAAATACAATGCCTAATTTAGGTTCACATTAATTGGATTGTTTTAGCTGAAATTTCCTTAAACTTTGCTCTTCTTTTACCATTTATAAAGTAGTATTTTTGTGCCCTGTGAGATTGTATCTATTAGAAAAAGAAGAAAGAAAGAAAGAAGAAAGAAAGAAAGAAAGAAAGAAAGAAAGAAAGAAAGAAAGAAAGAAAAAAGAAAGAAAGAAAAACTAAATATATCTTTAATCAGCTTTTCTTTTGAGGTATAAGTCACACATGGATATATTCACACTAGAAAAATATAGTGTGAAATATGTGACTATGAATAACAAACATCTCCCGGTGAGATAAACTAGCATTAAGTTGAATTTCTAGAATGGCAAACTCTCTAACATACAGCACTGTCATTTATTGTTTCACGTGTGAAGCAGCAGCATATTTCCAACCTTCATGTTGCAAACACTGAATCTGTTTCTATATTTAGATTCACAGCTGGTTGGTTTTTTCACAGATGCTTCCACTACTAAGATAAGCTTTAAAGAACAGATGAATATGTCAAAATGTTTGTCTTTTATAGAGAAAATAAAAATAATTTATATTTAAAATGATTACTTGTTTTAGGATCAACATGTATTGAGCTCTTTGCACTAAGATTGGAAAGACACGAGGATACAAATTAAGACATTTCACAGGTCATGCCAGAAATGAGAGAGCCTTATATTTGTACGCCAATATTGGTCCTTTCCCATCTCTCTTAAAAGAACTAAATATTCAGGGGCGCCTGGGTGGCTCAGTCGTTAAGTGTCTGCCTTCGGCTCAGGTCATGATCCCAGGGTCCTGGGATCGAGTCCCATTTCGGGCTCCCTGCTCAGCGGGAAGCCTGCTTCTCCCTCTCCCACTCCCCCTGCTTGTGTCCCTGCTCTCGCTGTCTCTCTCTGTCAAATAAATAAATAAAATCTTTAAAAAAAAAAAAAAAGAACTAAATATTCAGATTACACATACAGACAAAAAAAAAAAAATTTCCCTGGATGCTAACTTATCTCTAATTTATACAAAATCGCTTGTTCCTTCTATGTTTAAGTGTAAGGCAAGTAAGGTCAAATGAAAAGTAGGTCAGGAGCTTGTTATATGAACTCTATTCTTCCACACTAGATATTATTTTGATTTGTGAAGTTTGAGTGAAATATTTAAAAGCACAAACTTGGGAATGAGATAAACCTGGCCTTCTCAACCTAGCACTTGTGGCTATTTAATTGGTGTTTAGTTATTTAACTTCTTTGCCCTTCTATTTCATCTCCTCTTTACAACCAGGGTAATAATGTTGTCTTCCTCAGAATGGTTTGAGGATTAAATTGCGTTGAATATAAAGTGCTAGTACAGTGTTTAGCATATGATAACACTAAATTGCTTTTATTAAAATTATTACTATTTTCTCCTTTTTTATCATGAAATAAAAATTTGCACCTATTAAAAACTAAATGATAAAAATGTATTTAAATATGTGAGCCATCTTCCCAACCTAGGCCCATAATTCCATTCTCAAAACATAAACAGCATAAAAAATGTCATATGTATTAATACATAACATTTGCCTATAATCATATGTTTCATTTTTATAAGGTGGGAATGTATTATCCACATTTTCAATATACTGCTTTTTAATTTAGTTAATAATATATCCTAAATGGTTACCTGGGTGGCTCAGTCGGTTAACTGTTTGACTATGATTTCAGCTCAGGTCATGATCTCAGGCTCTTGAGATAGAGCCTTGCGTGGGTTCCACACTCGGATGGGAGTTTGCCCCCTGCCCACCCTCTAACCCACCACCTGCTCTCTATCTAAAATAATTAAATAAATCTTTAAAAAAAATTTATATCCTAAAGAACTTCTATTACAACAGCAGAGTCATTTATTAATTTTTTATTTTTTAGAGTAAAGTCATTTAAAGTATGGATTGGTTATCAAGAAATTAATTAGCCTTCTACTAAATGTTTGTGTTATTTACATTTTGTGTGTGTTATTACAAATAATATTCTAAAGAACCTTAATACGCATCTTAGGTACAGTTGATAGTAAATATGTGAAAAAATACTCCTACTGGATGAATTGTTGCATGAAATAATATGTGCATGTTCAATTTAATAAATAATGCCAGGTTGCCAAAATGATAATGCCCATTTCCCCATATTCTATTATTATCAAAATCTCAACTATGATATATAATTGTTACTACATAGATCTCAAGTTGTACTATAGTTTTAATTATATTTTGCTATCTAGATTTTTATATCAATACATTAGCAGGACTTTGAACTGAGGCAAATGATTTATCTCTGCTGTGTTTCCTTTACCCTTGTCTGGAAAATAGAGTAACAACAACAACAACAATATAATCCAATGGGATTTTATACTGATGAATTGTTACAATGAATGCAAAGGGCCTTATATATGTTAGATGCTCATTTAAAAAATAAATTGGGACTTCTTCTATTATTGAAGAATACTTATTAAAATCTAGTTTCCTGTAGTAAAATTAAGTAGTATACTTCCTTGGAATCAAGGAGAACCATATAACTCTTGTTTAATCATTGCTAGGTTTCATACCTTGACTATAAAAAAAATAATAAACCTAACTGGAATTTAGATAAAAACTTGAAAAAAATTAATAAACTGTTTGGCCATACTCATTGCCTAGAATATCTGGAACTTTTTCTATATGCACTGAAGCTAGTTGGGCAAGATCATGTTCAATTAAAATTCTGATGGAGATTTTGGGGCGCCTGGGTGGCTCAGTCCTTGGGCGTCTGCCTTCGGCTCAGGTCATGATCTCAGGGTCCTGGGATCGAGCCCCACATCAGGCTCCCTGCTCAGTGGAAAGCCTGCTTCTCCCTCTCCCACTTCCCCTGCTTGTGTTCCCTCTCTTGCTGTGTGTCTCTCAAATAAATAAATAAAATCTTTTAAAAAAAAAAAAAAAAAAAAAAATTCTGATGGAGATTTTGACTAATTTCTTTTTGTGCTGTAAAGATGTATGTTTTTATTCAGAGCAATAAACCATGTTCATTTAACCCTGGAAATGTTTTTCCCTGAAATGTAAAACAATCACTAACAGGATTTCTTAGGTGTGTGGTAGATAGAATTACTGTCCCCAACTCTTTTTTTCCTCCTCCTTAGCACTCCATACTCTTTGCCACTTGACTTTACATTACTTCCCATTCTGGGGACCAGAGTGAGTATTTATTTATCAATCTATCTAGGTAGAATGACTGACTTTAAACAGATGATTAAAATGCTTTTTGACACAAGTAGGACCAACAATGGAAATAAAAATAGTAGGAAAATGTTTTTCAGTACCTAGAATTATTAATCCAATTAAATAAAATTACCTTTTTTCAGAAGTTTCATGTCACTTTTATATTATCTATTTTGGTTATTCTCATATGTTTGAAATATCCATGCTAAACATGGCAAGTCTGAAATAAAGTTAGAGAAAGGTCTAATTACTGCCTTAGATTGTCAATCTCACACTAAATTACAAATTTGGATAAAGTAACTCAGTTCAAATATATAACCTTTCAGTAGTATTTACTGTAGAGATAAAATAAATCATTTGATCTAACTGAAAAAAAGTTAAAATTATTTTATGACTTTCCTGATTTATATGTTAATGACTTATTTTCCTTTAGCCAAAACCTCAAATACATGTATCTTGTAGTCTAAGCTCATGCCTGATATTTCCTGGATTGTTAAATAAATCTATTGAGTAAATGATAAGTAAATACATAAACAAATTAATTAAAATGTGATTTTAAAATAATTAATACATGAATTAATAAATAATGGACTATACATACACTAATATGAAAATGCCTGTAGGAGCACTCAGATGTATCAAAACAACTCAATAATGGCTAAGGGAATTATGATATTTTAACCATTCCACTATAAAGAGGTCTAGCCTAAAACAAATTATAATACAGTTTTAAAGTCAAATTTGTATTATTTTCATATGAAAAAGAATTAAAAACAGAGTGTGTGCATTTAGAGAAGATATTCTTTAACATTCACTGACAGAATAAATTGTATTGCTATCATTCCAAAATGCAGCTTCTCTAATCAATTTACTATTTTTGCTTCTGTGAAGCATTTAAGTATTTCTTTCTGTCTGGCTGTCTGCTGAGTCTGATAATATCCAAATATTGCATACTTTTCTGACACTTGAAAACTTATCTTTTTGAATGTTTAGGCATCTGTACTATCTTTTGGTGTACTGGAAGCTGGAAATTCAAATAATATGCTTTTAAAAAGAAATAATCCTCGCAGAGATTAAAACACGTGATTTTAATCCCGAACAGTGTATTTTAGTACTTTTATCCTCTGTAAGATATGTCAACCATAAAGACTTGCAAAAATACAGCCCTGGTGAGATCTCAACTTTCTCATCATTTTATAAGATATTAATGGACTGTGTTCAGAGTCATCAAATCCTTGACTGATGATTAAGCGGTCTCTTGGAGGTAAATGATTTTATACCTAGGATTTCTGTCAAGCCTTAGATCTTAGAAAAAAACATGTTGATTACTTAAACATAGCGATTTAAAGCATAGGGATTTGGTAGCACTGATTCACAGAACGCTTGACTATTGTGAGGTGTGTCAACTTAAACAATATGATTAAGTCTATACATTTCCATCTTGGAAGCAGTAATAGTTCTTTGGTTTATGGCTTCGTAGCATCCCAGCGGACATGCAAGAAGTTAAACACCCTTACAAGAAAGTAACTTAAATATCAAGGAAGTAGCAAAACAGGAGCAAAAGAGTTTTCCTTATTCTGAACTTATTTTACTGTTTCTTAAGACCTATTTTGGTAATTGAACCAATTTTTAAAAGATACTTTTTATTTAAATTGAGTATTTGAAGCAAAATACAAATATTAAAAATAATGTTTCATTTGCATACAAGTAGGGGTTTATTCCTTTAAGGTGAGCAAATGCTAACGTCTATTGAAAACTTAATTTTTTTAAAAGTCTACTTCCATTTCAGCAATAGAATGTGGGCAAACAAATTAAGGCATATGTAACAAAATTAACAATCTTGGTAACCAATATAAGGGTTTAGATTTTTTATCAGATAAGCAGATGGACCTTATTCATATAATCTGTAAAATCAAATTAAATGTATTAAGTTATTTGTACAAGTAATTAGTCTAATTTAGATGAAGACAACTCACACAGTTTTAGACTCAGATGAAATGCTTGAAATTCTCTGCTCTAACCATGAATTCATTAAAGTCCCCATACATCCCTGCAGAATAGATATAGTGACATAGAACTCTCTATCAAAGAAAGTATCCCATTTCTTTTTTATTCAGTATCATATTAAAAAACACACACACAGTACTTGTTATATAGAGCTAAAATCAGGCTCCTGAAACTTCTACTTGCTAAATGTAATTCTAATCTCTTCAGAGTCAGAGTAAATCTGCTTCAACTTCAACAATATAACTCTTTGCATTTATGAAAAAATATCATTTATCTTATGAATTACATCCATTTTAAATCAAATATACCAAGTTCTTAGAATTCATAGGCAATAAACCAACAACATTAGAATAAATAAACAGCCCAAACTGGTCCTTCATTTATGATAAATCCAAGAGTTTGGCACTCATATCTATCACTAAACATACAGCACTAGGAGTAAAGGAAATGAAAACAAATGCACTAAAGGATATCAAACAATATAATATTTTAACAAAAATATGTAAAACTTCCACATGAGATAGATTTAAGTAGAGTTTCTCTTGTTAAATGAAGGCTGAAGGGCACAAGGGGACATTCATGAATTTCCCCTTCACTTCTCTTGTGGCAACCCAGGCTCCTCCAAGGAGAGACTTTACTTTCTAAGGAATATAGTTTGAAACAGTTAAATATGAAGTTTTATACAAGAACCTTTTTTTTTTAAACTGGTTTGATGAATGTAGTGTTCCTTGACCTATCAAAAGAAAAATAATTGTTTCCTTTTGAGGTGGATTTGGATTCTCAAAGAAGAGATCAACTGTTGACCTAAGTGCAATGTCAGATACCCACATGCTCCAATTCCATAATCATTGACAAGAGAAAATATTACAAGTTAAACATCATCCTAATTCTTTCAGTAAATGTAACCAGTGAAGAGGTGAATCTGGGCAGTGTTAAGAATACATTCTTATTTGCTTATGAGTGGTTATCTAATTCAAGAAAGAGAAGGCTACTTTCCATTATTAATGTGGTAGGATTAATTCCTACCACAATTGATTGTACAGTGATGCTGCCTACTGTTAAACCTGAAAATTATTAGACGTCAGTATTATACCAAAATCTGTAGCAGGGCCCTCTTAGTGACTGCATTTTGCCCATGCTTTCCCTTAACTCCATTGAGATGAATACAATTCCATGTAAAACAATTGTAATGCCTGAAGTTGATTTGATTTAATTAGGTGATTTCAATCTATGATTTTTGTAGCAGAGTTATGAGATAAAAATAAATAGATATGTCTGCAGTTTAAAATGAATCCACAACAGGGCACTTGGGTGGCTCCATTGAGTGTCTGTCTGACTCTTGATCTCACATCAGGTCTTGATCTCGGGGTCATGAGTTCAAGCCCTGCATTGGGTTCCATGCTGGGTGTGGAGCCTACTTAAAAAAAAAAAAAAATGAATCCACATCATGTAGTAATAATATCCTCTTTTTGGAAATAATTTTCATCATTACAAAGTTTGATCCAAATATATTTATGGCATCACATGGAAAATACACATTCATATGCCGTGTTTCATTTAATTGATTCATTTATTCAGCGATATTAATTAAGCACATAATATTTGGCATCATTGCTACAATGAATATCAAAATATTTTTTATTCATTTAATTAAAGTATAGCAGAGAATACAAATGCTGAATACATAGTTGTTAAACAAACAAAAAACACTGACACTTCCAGCTCTTGTTTTACACAATTCACTTTTTGCCTTTGTTGCAGTCATCTGATAATCCATGCTTTCTCCCACTCTCTTTAGAGATTTTTGTTTTAGGCTCATTCTCTATCTCCAAGATAATTCTATGTTAATCACTGGTGGGTTATTCCATGACTAATCTTTCAGTCATAAATATTTTCCCTCTTGCCTTCTACTGCCCAATTCACCCATTTACTCCAGTGGTCACCTACCTCAGATCAATTTCTTGGATGAATATAAACTGAATGTATCCAGTGACTAAAGATGTACCAGATTATATGAAAAATAATATAGTCATTTGATCAATAACAAACTATATTTCCTTCATAATCTTGATTCAGTCATTTAACTCTCTAACAAAACTTAGTTTCTATCTCATTCCTTATAGTAGCTTACTCCACCAAAATGTGATTCACATTTGGACTTACTTTCTATTGATTCTCTCTCCTTTATCTATCTTTCACCAACTACAGTCTCATTTCATTCTTTAACGAGCTTAAATTTTAGTTAGTAATTATAACTATGTACATAAATATATCTTCAACTTCTTTGCGTGCTTTTGCTTCATTATACTTTAATTCATTATGCTTGTGTAGGTAAAATAAAACCTTATATCCAGCATTCTATCTATTTCTTGTCTGCACCCATGCAGTTAAACATGGTTGAACAAAAGCACACTTTTGACAGGTCTCACTTTAAATTCATGATAATTAATCTTAAGGTCTTCATTTTTGTCCATCATTCATACTGTATATTTGCAGTCCACTCCCTACTGAACTCTTATAGATGAGGAATTCGTGATTTCTTCTCTCACCACTACCAATTAATCCATCCTCACACTCAGCTGATGATTTTGATTGATTGATATTTCCCCAAGAAGATTGAAGAAGAAATACAATAAGCTCTCCTCTCTACGTATATCCATGTAACTTGAGCTATTCTTTATTTACTTCCTTTTTTCCTAATACTTGACAAACTTTCTTTATTACTATAAAATATAGCTCTTCTACTTGCTGTCTAAATTCTATCCTCATTTATCTACTCAAGAACAAAATTATAGCAGTTGAGTATTCACTTAAAAAGCTAATAGAACACCCACATTTTGCTCCATATATCTGAAATGTGCCAGTCACTCAGGACTTCTTAAGACTTTACTCAGGGGCGCCTGGGTGGCTCAGTCATTAAGCATCTGCCTTCGGCTCGGGTCGTGATCCCAGGGTCCTGGGATCAAGCCCCGCACCAGGCTCCCTGCTCCGCAGGAAGCCTGCTTCTCCCTCTCCCACTCCCCCTGCTTGTGTTTCTGCTCTAGCTGTGTCTCTCTCTGTCAAATAAATGAACAAAATCTTTAAAAATAAAAAAAATAAATAAAAAATAAAATCTTAAAAAAAAAAGACTTTACTCAGTCATTCAATGATATAACTTAGTGGTCAGTTTTGCAGATCACACATTATTCAAGAGTAGGATTATAGGCTGTTAGAATAAGTCCATAGGCTGTTAGAATAAGTCCTTGGTAACTACAATGTGTATATGTTTAGAACTAGGAATTTAAGGCACCATTCTAATAATCTGTAATTTATATGCAAATTAAAATTAATATTTTAATAAAATGACATCTTTATAATGCTTTGTTTTTCCAAACAAGGAATTATATATTTGTTCCAGATATATATAGTCCCAATAAGTTTTTTCATAGATAGATATAGTTTTATCAAATTATTTTATCTTGCAATGCTACTACAAATGGATCATTTCACAAAATATGTTCTAATTGAATATCAAAGACATAAAACAGAAGATGCATACCTGTAATCCACAGGAAAATATTCCTATAAGACATGAGTTATTTTATATACTAAAATCTCCTTGAAAATGTCAACTGTAAAATAACATAATACTGTCCATGAAAGTCAAATATGCAAGAAATGAATGCTCTAGAGAGGGAAGAGTGAAGTAATACTGATGGAATGTGGCTATATAATGATTACAGATCCAACAAAAGCCTGAGAAAACAGACTGGCCCTCTTGCAGATGCTTATGTTGGGTTACATTGAAATGAGTAGAGATTTTAGAACTCCACTCTGGGTTGAAGTGACTGAATTAGGGAATGGAGCAGTCTCAAAACACAGCTGTTCCCTCTCAAAATTTGTACTAAATTTTGAATCTGCAAGGGAAAGAAAGCTAAAGAGCTTTGCTGAAAACGTTATGAAGAGTTGAAATGAGTTGCCTATGGCTTTTCAGGGCTAAGGAAAGGGAGACTTGATAGGGTTTCAATTGAAATTCTTAGAGGGTCACATCCTAAAGATGAACCAGATGTAATCTTGCTAAATGGTAATTCTACTCAGGTCCAGGTTCATTTCTGGCAAGACTGAGGTGATCAGCCTCAAATTTCTATTACAGAAAATAAAGAATCGTTTTTGAGGAAGGATAACATCATATTCTATAGCTAATTTATACAAAATGTCCAATGTATAATAATGAGCAGTAGACATATTACAAGGCAACAAAATGTGGCCAATATTTAAGATAATGTTCAAGATAAAACCATGTCATAGAGGTAGATTTTGAGGTGATTTAGGAATTAGAGCTATTCAAACAAGGACTTCAAAATAATATAATCTATATGTCTAAAATAATAGGGGACAGAATGGAAAGAATAGACAAAAAAAGGAATATTATAAAAGATTTGAATGTGCTAAAAAAGTTAAATAAACATTATAGAAGTGAAAATAACCATATTTGAAATTAACTTAATAAATGGACTATTGACATGTTAGATGCAGCAGTAACAACTAGAAGTGAAATGAACAACAGATCAGTAAAAATATCAAAATTAAAGCACAGAAATAGAACAAAAGGGAAAATGATTAAAGTATAAAGGACACATGAAACATTCTCTAAAAGAAAAAAAGTAAGCGCAACTACAAGGAAGGAAATAGTAAAAATAAGAACATATACAAATGAAAAAACAAATGTACAATAAAGAATACCTACAAGGGGTGCCTCGGTGGCTCAGTTGGTTAAGCGTTTGCCTTCGGCTCAAGTCATGATCCCAGGGTCCTGGGATGGAGTCCTGCATCAGGCTCCTTGCGCAGCAGGGAGTCTGCTTCTCCCTCTTCCTCTGTCCCCTGCTCATGCTCTCTCTCTCCCTCACTCTCTATCTCTCTCTCTCAAATAAATAAAATAAATAAAAATCTTTAAAGAATAGAAAAAGAATACCTACAAATTAAAAGCTGATTCTTTAAAAGATTAGTAAAACATGATGAACCTCTAAAAAGGCTAGGTCGAAAGAGAGTGAATGAGAGAGGGAGAGAGAAAGAATAATTATTATTATCAGAAATAAAAATGGGGACATCAATACAGATTTTACAGGCACCAAAAGAAAATAAAAACTTAAAATGAATACATTTCATAAAATAAAAAAAGGACAAATACCTAAAAAAAATCCTACAACTAAACAGAGTTGGCAGAAGAAAATACAGAAAAATCTGAACACTAATGATGTTAAATATCTTATTATAAATCACTGTCACAAAGAAAACAGAGGCCCAGATATTTCATCAGTTAATTTTTCCCAATCATTTACAGGGACAAAAAATAATAATAATAATGCTAATCTTCCACAGATTAGAAAAAAAAAAATCTCTCAGCAAATTTTATAATGCCTAGTAACCTTAATACTAAATCCTAAAAAGGACATAAAAGAAGAACTCATAAGGTATAAAAACACACCTTAACAAATTCAAAAGAATAGAAATGACACATTGTCTATTCTTAGACCACAATAGAATTAAACTAGAAATCAATCACAGAGAAATAGCTGGAAAATCCCCAGGTACTTGGAAATCAAACAATATGCTTCTGAAAAACATGAGTCAAAAAAGAAATTTCAAAAAAAATTTAAAATATTTTGATCTAAATGAAAATGAAATACAACTAAAAATTTATGGAAGCAACAGGAATGCTTACAGGGAAATTTATTGAACTGAATACATATATTAGAAAAGAAGAAAGATCTAATGTTAATAATCTAAGCTTCCAACCTAGAAAACTAAAAAAGAAGAACAAATTAAAATCAAAGTAAGCAGAAGAAAAGAAATAATAAGAATTAAAGTAGAAATCATTGCAATTGAATGCAAGAAATCAATTAGAGAAAATCAATGAAACCAAAATTTGGTTCATTGGAAAGGCCAATAAAATCAGTAAGCCTCCACAAACAATGAATCATGGAACACTATATCTAAAACTAATGATGTAATGTATGGGGATTAACATAACAATAAAAAAAAACTAGGAAAAACTAAGATAGATAAAAGCTAAGGAAATCTGAGTAAACTATGCACTTTAGTTCATAATAATGCATCAATATTGGTTCATTAATAGAAACAAATGTACCATACTCATGTAACACGTTAATAATAAACTGGGGGTATGAGGTAAAAAAAAAAAAAAAAAAAATCAGTAAGCCTCTAGCCAGGTTAACTAAGAAAAGGAGAAATGAAAGAGGGAAACCACTACAGATCTCATGGATGTCAAAAAGATAAAGTACATGCACACAAGCACACACACACACACACACACACCAACCAAAGAAACAAACCATAACAAGATATAAGCAAGCAAAATCAAGATATACATATGAAAGATAACACATCATAATCAAACTAGGGTTGTTTCAGAAATGCAAGGGCAGCTTATCACTCAAAAAAAAAAGCAGAAAATTGATATGATTTTCTTCATAGCTGCAAATCAAACTTTTGATAAAATTCAACCTCTATTTTTTAAAAATTTATTTAGTGAACCAAACATAGAAGATAATTTCTTTAAGCTATTATTTTATACCAAAAATGGCAAACATCATGTGCAATGATGAAATAGTAAATGATTTCTTTGAGTTTGGGAATGAAACAAAAATGCCCACATTTGTCGATATTGTGGTAGAGATCCTCATCACTATATTCAGGTAAGAAATATAAGTAAAAGACATAATTATTGGATACAAAGTCAGTATACAAAATCAATAGAATTTCTGTACACCAGGAACAAATAATATGAAAATCAGAGTTTAAATATTATTTAAAATATGATTACATATGGGGACGCCTGGGTAAGTCAGTTGGTTAAGTGTCTGGCTCTTGGTTTCAGCTCAGGTTGTGATCTCAGGGTCGTGGGATGAAGCCTTGTATTATGCTCTGAGCTCAGCGTGGAGTCGGCTTGTCCCTCTCCTTCTCCCTTTCCCTCTGCTCTTCCCCCTCTGCTCCTCGCCCTGCTCTTTCTTTCTCTCTCTTTCTCTACTAAATAAATCTTTAAAACAATATAGCATTACATATGATAAATTCCTAGGAATAAATCTAAAATTGTATAAGATCTTGACACTGATAAGTATAGAACATTGCTAGGACAAATTAAAGAAGAACTAAATACATAATTGGAAGTTTCAATATTTTATAGATGTTGACTTTCCAAATACAGTCTATAGATGCAGTTCAATAGCAATCAAAATTTATTCAAGCTCTGCAACTGGAAATTTACAACTGAATTTTAAAGATTTTAAAATTATTTTAAAAGTGAAAAGAACCAAAAAAGACACGTTAAACTTAGAGAAGAGTATAGCTGAAGGAATTTGTAATACCAAATAGTCACACCTATTTAACCTTGTGTTAAAAAGATAGTATGGTATTGGCACAAATTACAACAAAATATGCATAGAAGCAGATCCACCCCGACTCAGGACAAAAGTGACACTTACTAAAAATATATATTGACATCTATAACATACTATACACATATATGTATGCATATATGAGTGCAGCTCAGAAGGATTATAGATTGCAAAGTAGAAGGTATCTTAAAAATGCTTTAGGGGAAAGTATATGAGGATATCTTCCTGACCATGGAATAAGCAAAATTTCTTTAAACAGAATACAAAGATGCTTACCATAATAATAAAAAAAAAAAAGTTTGGTAAATTTGATAAATTAGAAACTTTTGTTTATCAAAATACTGTTATGAGAGAGAACAGATACCTCCTAAAGCAATAAATGATATTCCTCTCTCTCTCTCTCTCTCTATATATATATGAACCCATGTATGTAACAAAATCAAGAAACAGAGAACATTGTTAGTATCTCGAGAAACATTATTCATATCCATTCTAGTCATTATCAAGCCCTTTTTCCCTTAAGAGTTACACTACCCTGACTTCTAACATCACAAGTGATACTCATTTCCTTCACTTAAGTGGAATAGAATATATATAATATCTAGTTTATTTCACTCAACATATTTTTTGTAAGATGCATCCACACTCTTGTAACTGTCTTTGCTGTATAGAATTCCATTGTATGATTATACCACATTTTTTATTTATCTTTTCTATTACATAGTAGACATATGGATACTCTAGATATAAAGATATTCTAAACTATAAGTATTATACACTTTAATACTTGTATTTTGGTCAAGATATGAACAAAACCAACAAGATTTTGTTGGTTGTATACCTCAGCAGTGAGGCTAGAATCAAAGGACTTATCTCACCTCACATGATTTATATAATCTGTAGGTGTTTGTAAAATAGGATAATATTGGTAATAATAATGCTGACTTCCTAGATTTACAGTAAGAAATAAAGAAGAAAACTTCAACCTTGACAACATCTGGAAGATCATAAGCTCTAAATAAAATGCTAACATTCTCTACTGCCAGTCCCAATTTCCTTCCTTGTTGTCAACTGTGATCTTTGGGGATTTGGAAAGTAACAAACATAGTGAGACTAATCTGGTTTACTTACTCTTCTTTTTTTTTTTTTTTTAATTATGTTATGTTAATCACCATACGTTACATCATTAGTTTTTGATGTAATGTTCCATGATTCATTGTTTGCGTATAACATCCAGTGCTCCGTTCAGTACGTGCCCTCTTTAATACCCATCACCAGGCTAACCCATCCCCCCGCCCCCCTCCCCTCTAGATCCCTCAGTTGGTTTACTTACTCTTAGCAGAGTTTGTTCGTTAAGACCTTGGCACCTGATGGAATCACGAGAACATGCTAAACCTTAACCTATAGGTAAGTTTTTAGCACCATTTTCTATAATTTTGTTTAAATATTAGATTTCTATTTGTCAAAGTATTATAGCACTGTTTTCTGCTAAATGAAAATTTCTCAGTGATTACTAAACACATACTCCCTTTTTATGTCAGGATGACCCCTTTTGGCAGGGTAACACCTCTCCCTGCCCTCCAAAAAAGGAATAGTGAAGGACATTTACAAACTATAACAAAGATTTTGCTAAGCAATAATAGTGTAGAGGACAACAATAAGACTGGTGATCAAAGGACATTCCAGGTCCATCTAAAACTCAGATAGCCATTCACACTAGTGAGTTGGGAACTGGCTTCCCAATTGCTAAGAAGAGACTTGTAGTGGTTTATCCAGAGCCTGTGGAAACAAAAGAGGAAAATAGTAGCTATCTTGCTAATTTGTACCAAGTCAATAGAGGATCAGCCACAAGACTATTGGTTAAATACCTGAGAATTTTTTTCTATGAAATTAGGGAATTTAAGAATGAGAATACTGTTTGTCCCATGACCCTCCCACTTTTTTAAAATAAAGAATTAAAAAAACAATTACACAAAGCCCAAGCCAAATCATTCTGAGAAGGCATGTCTTCCTCGAAAGTCTTTAAAAGAATTTCCCAACTTTATCAAAGTCATCACTTATTTAGGAATTCAACAAAAGTCTAATTGTGGTTTTTAGATGAAGATTCATATTGGTGAAAAAGTACCATTACACAAAAGTACAGGAAAGAAAGCTAACTTAATGATACTGAATGACAAAGAAATAAATTGTCATGACGATTCTTCCGTTGTATGTGCATAGACTAGAACTGCAGCGCACCACCTACTGAGTATGGCTGACCTTTGAACAGCGTGGGGTTAGGGGCGCCAGGCGATACAGTCAAAAATCACAGTGTAACTGGGAGTCCCCCAAAACCTAACTACTGAAAGAACCATGTGGCCGGTGAGGAGCAGCACAGCTGACAATCCAGTAGGGCAGGAGCGGCCTGGGACCTCCAAGGCCCACTGGAACCCCAGCCGCAGCCCCTCGGGGCCCCATTGATGAGGTGAGGCAGCCATAAAGCAGGTGTAGCTCCAGCCTCCACCACCACTGCTTCTCCCCCAACCCTCGTGACCCCCACAGCGAGGCTGGACTTGGGTGAGTACCAGGAGCACTTAGAGACTTCCAGAAATGTCAGTAGCTCATTTTCGAGGGCGCCGCCACGCTGCTGTTGGACACCTTGCAACACCAGGACCTGGGGAAACAGGAGGCTGACGCGGTTATGTGCAGCAGTCGGCTTTGAAATTTGTCCCTCGGCCAACTTGCACGTCTTTGACGGCAACTGTAGCATTTGTAGGAAGACGCAGAATAGACACTCACAGCTTCTCCCTTCAAGCTCCAGAAGGGATTCAAAAGAATATCCACATACACATTCAACACACACAAAACACAACATACACTGTGGCATGCAGAGTTCTTACACTCCCCGCTCAAACCATAGAGACTTGGAATCGGCCTACATTGCCTGCATGAGTGTCGACTGTGGTCATTGAGGAATTCAGTGACAGAGATTGGGAGAAGGCCATGAAGGAGGAGGAAACCCCAAGAACACATCTAAAGAGTGAGCTCCTGCTTTTCCCTTTCTGAGAAGGAGAGAAGATTGGGGCCAGCAGTTCGCTGTCACTGCGGCACCTCTGTGGGGTTTATGAACGTGGCTGCTGGCTCGGTTTGGCCAGCGGCCGTCTTCATCTCTGCAGTTCGCTCCAGCTACCAGGATCTTTCAGCAGCTTTCTGTCCTTCCTCAGCCCAGATTTTGATGTGCGCTAGTTGACATCCTTCTTTCTTTTCTCAGCTTTTGTGTGATCTTTTAGAAAAATACACTTTTTAACATTAAAGAAAATAAATCCACATGTAAGTGAACCCATGCAGTTCAAACCCATGTTATTCAAGGGTCAACTGTAGTTTTCTATAGCACTGAAAAATCACATCCTTTCGCATTAGTTGCATTACTTTCAATTTGACATTTGTCTCTAATTGCTTTTTGGACACTAAAATTGCAATCAATTCTAACTGAAATGTTTATAATAAAAATGTGATATTAGGTGAAATTCATCTTTGTAGCTCTGTCACTTGCTGTATTTGTCCCTCCAATTTCCCAAAGAGAAAACTAAATGCTTTCCCATTTCAGGACGTTTGTGACTTTCAGTCTTTCCCTGCCATCCTCCCAAGATGTTTCTCATTCGAATAACTGCAGGCCCTCTACCCCTTATCTGTGGTTTCCCTTTCAACGGTTTCAGGTACCCGAAGTCAACCACAGTCTGGAAGCATATGATCCTCCTTCTGATGTGTCATCAGAAGGTCCACAGTAGCCTAACACTACATCACAGTGTCTCTGTCATTCATCTCACTTCAGCTCCTCATGCAGGCATTCATTATATCATCTCACACATCCTCACAAGAAGACGAAGGTAAGTAACAGTACAGTAAGATACTTTGAGAGAGAAAGCCACTACATTCACATAACTTTTATTATAGAATGTTGTTATAATTGTTCTATCTTGTTAGTTATTGTTGCTAATTCCTTGCTGTGCCTAATTTATAACTAAACTTTATCATAAGTATATATGTATAGGAAAAAAAAAAACAGTAATATAGGATCCCATACTCTCTGTGGTTTCAGGCCACCACTGAGGGCCTTAGAGCATAAACCTCTATGCATAAGGGAAGACTATTGTATCTCCTATCATACCATTCAGAAAAGTAAATACCCTAATGCTCCCTGCTTTCGGTGCCTTCGATTCAACTTTCACTCTTCCATTGCACACTCCAAAATTGTTTCTCACTTGAATTATCTCCCATCATGCCATTAAGAAAACTCTGTAATCTTTCCACTTTTAATTATCTTGAAAGAATTGCTAATCAGTAGACACTGACATTTTGCTGTAGCTCAGAATACCAATAGATTCTCTCTTTGCAGATTTGTCTCCATCACTTATATACATTCTGTCCTATATCTAATTTCTTCCTTAGTGGCATTAATTCCCCTTATTCTCTGAGAAGTCTATAATTTCTCCTTACAGTTGTTTATAAAATATTCTTGTCTCTTTAATTACTGATATAACCATTTCTTTCTGGTTTTCCCCTCTCATCAAGTTTTTGGTACATACTCTCCTATCATTTATAACTTAAGCAGATTTTAGCTATATCACTTCCTAGAATCTGCTCACAGGTCAACAATCATTGTGATGTTTTCAAGACTGATAAATACATTTCTATCTTTAAGTTTTCTGAACCTATCTCTGTCATATATTTTTAAGGAAAATCCAGTGGTACATGGAAATACAGAGGTTTGTTGTTTGAAGTAAACCATTCAAAATGATTCTTTCCATTTCCGAATAGAACTTATTTGGCAAATGCATCCTTCCAGGGTCTTATACACTAATTTTCAAGTTCAACAACTTTATTTGATTAGGCAATATAACTTATCAGATTCAATGATCGACCTGAGAATGGCAATATAGTTACTGTTAAAACACAGATTCTGGGCCAGGTTGCTTGGATTGAATTCTGGTTAGATGGTTAGTCACCACTTTCTAACCATGAGACTTTTAAAAAGTTACTTAAACTTCTCTCTTCCTCAGCCTTGCACTCTGTAAGATAAGGATATTAGTAGGGTTGTTATAAGTATTACATGGGATAAATACAGATAAAGCACAAAGAACAGTTTCTTCTTGTTACAAATGCTTTATGAGTGTTAACTAATATGTAAGGATAGGATTTCAAGCTGAAAAGCTAATAAAAGAGTGATGTGTGTTAGTTTGATATACCTTACACACTGACATAATGCTTTGATGACTGAGACCAAAATGAGAAAACACTAGAGAGGCAATTTAGACAAAACATCATTCACTGTTAGTCAATATAAGGAATGACTGAACTGAAAGCCAGGAGATGATGAAAGAATTTTCTTTTAAGATAAGAAGAAATTGTCATTAGTGGACAGGAAATAGACTGAAAGGTTCATATGATTTGTAATAGCAAGAGATATGTCTTTTCAGGTGCTGTATGAAAGAACCAGTCACTACTCGGAAAAGAATCACCTTTCTATTGCTTCCTTCAATCCATTGTGTAAAAGTTCACTCATTTATAGTCCCTTGAAGAAGCAGTAGACATTGAAACCAAAGTTGACTTCTACCTTCTGCAGGCAACATAACCAGGCTGAAGAAAATACACTGGCATTCTATGGACTACTGAGTCAGCAAAAATTTTAAGCCGTAATGAAGACCTGAGCAGACAGGACTTATATTATTTCTTCTTATGAGATTTGAGAGAATGATGAGTTGAGGATAAATGAATGTCTGCATATACAGGCGTCTCCAAAGGCCCAGGGCCAGTACTATTAGATATTAAAAAATGTTAAACAATTTTTTTTCTCCATAAAATGAATTCATTTGCTATCCTTCTTTCACTAAGTTTAAGCCATTTGATTTATTACACTGGAGAAGAGAAAGCAATTACAAATACAGTGAAAAAGAATTAGAATATGTTGTCAACAAGTTACCAATTAACAGGAAGGAAAAGTAGATAATTCTTTTGTTTCCAGAAGGAAGGTAGGAAAAGTGCAGGAGAGAGGGAAGAGAAACATATAACAAATTATTTTGCTGTTGTCCTTAAGGATGAATCCAAAGAAGGTGAGTATTCAGTGAAAAAAAAGCCCCTATAGGATGCAAGAGGGAACTCATAAATAATGGATGTTTAGTATATTGCTATGCACTTTGGTCTTTGACAGGAGATTGTTCTTAAGTCAAAAACAATGGCTTAACTGCAGCACATTAAAAAATACAGCAACACATTTTTAGATAAGAAGAGGCTAGAGTTTCTATTGCTCAGCTTTTCCATCATTTTGAAAGGATACAAACGTTCCTGCATATTCCCACTGTGAGCCAGAGGGCCTGCCATGTGGTCCTGCAGATGGTGGCAGGTTGAATTGATTTACCAGGAACTGAATGAGAAAGCAGTCAAGCTTCAGAAACAACCAAGATGATGCTAAGTCACTTGAAGGCAAACCCCAGAACTTTGACAGCACCCAGAGCATAAAACACTTGTATAGCCAACATCTATGGGATGCCCTGTGACCAGGTGTATGAGGGATGTAGAGAGAGGTGAGTGAAAGCCTCAAGGTTAGCAAAACAATGAACTGCTCCTCTTCAACCCACCATGATGACACTTAAGTTATTCTGCAAGAACAGAAAATATCTTGGGGAATCAATTGATAAAAGAGAAATAGCCCTGATAAGGAGTTAAAACTTTAATAAATATCAGAATGGCAGAAATGCAACTTTATTCTAGGCAGCCCAGCTAAATTATTACAGATCTCTGCTTCCCTTTCAGCGGAACGTAGTCATATAGATGTAGGTAAAAGTTGCTAACTAAGACTTTTGGGGATTTCTTAAATAGAGGACAATTAGCCTGTTGACTGTCCTCCTTTCTGCTGCATGGCATGTGGGCATTATAGATGGAATTACAGGTGACTTCTTGTGACTCTAAAGTTAGGACCTCATGCTAATCATGGAGGAGGAGAAAGAGAGAAGATGTCTGGGTTCCTGAAGTACTATGGAGGTCCCATGCCAGTTGGGATCTGCTTTTCCCCAGAAGTAGCTCTGAACTGCTGGTTTTTCAAATAGTGCTATGTGAGAGAAAAAATAATTTAAGCCCATATTATTTCTGTTTTCTGTTTCCTAAGTGATACAGAATTTGGTACCTATTTCTATGATGCTGCATAAATGTGGAATTGACTGAATGGAAAGGCTGGGAGGTAAATAATAAAGACTAACAAATATTAATTGGAAATTTCATTTGGAAACCTGGTGACCCTTGGAATGCATTGGCAGACTATTTGGTCAAACTTTCACCTTCCTTTTTTTTTTCTTTTACTATTTTTTTTTGTTGTTGTTGTTGTTGTTACTCAAAAAACATTTCATATTTTTATTTAGCTGATTCTGTGCTTATGCTTCAACACTTTCACAATGATTTTCTGCTCCTCAATGAGGAAAGCATGCTTGATTCCATCATGAACACATTTAACACACATGGAACCATCATAGACCCTGCTGACATGTTTTTTTTGTTTGTTTGTTTGTTTGTTTCATTTTAGACAACCTCTTAAGAACTGTAGGTCTCACAGCACAAACTCCTCAAAATCAGCCTGGGCACGTGCCACATAAGAATTTTGGTGCTTTCCCAACCTTCTTGGTATAAAGATAAATGATTCTATTACCAGGGGTTCAGGACAACCTATTTTTGTTAGAGGCTGTATTGTAGGACAACCTATGATGGTTGTCAAATGCTGGACCATTCTGAATGCCTATCGACATTGTCCTGAGAAGAGGCACCTTCCTTATTTTGAATAGCAGACTGAATCATCAGGCTATAGCACTAAGATGAATGTAAGAATAGATTAAGAGTATTGATGCTTATTGGCTGTTTTGTTCTGTGTTTAGCAAAATCCTATAAAACAGAGAAGTCAGAGTACAGCTAGTCATTCTGTAAAGTAAAGGAAATTACAACACTCTTAAGGGATTCCTTTATATTGTTAAGGGAGGCAAAGTTGACAGAGTCAACCTTGGAATATTGCAGGGCTGAAAAACCAAGTGCTTCTCTTCTAGAGTTTGAAATGATTAGCAATGGTTGCATGATAGGAGTCTTACCTGGAGATAAAGTGACATAGCCTTACCTGGATATAAAGTGATATGGCACATTTTCATGTGTTCAAATGCTGGATATTTAAAGAAGATTTAACTGATCATTTGGGAGGCAAAACAGTTTTATTACAACTACTGTGTGACTGCCTGGAAAGCAAAGTCAGACCCAATTATACCTGGAATCTCCAAAATTCCCTGGGCTTTGCCTGGTAAAAAAAAAAAAAAAAATATATATATATATATATATATATATATATATGTATATATATATATACACATATATATATATGGAATGGTCAAGCTACTAAAAGGGCATGTAAATATTTATATTTGATAAAGGATATAGCATAGGAAGTAGAATGTAAAAGATTTGAGCTATGGCTCAAACACACCATTTAAGTGTACAGAATTGGCCAGTTATCATTTTAGTGTGCATTTCAAATCCATTGTCTGCTACACCATTTCAAATTACCATAATCTGTGGTTTACTCTTTGGCAATACTCTCCTTCACTGCCTCCTACCTTCATTAAATGTTACGTATTATTTATTTTGAAACATTTCAGGCATGAGGAAGGGAATTATATAAATAATCATTATATATGACATGTGTTATCATATATATGTTATACATATTATGATATATGATATAGTATTATAAAACAATATAAACAATGGGTCACCACTACTCAGACTAAGAAATAAACCTCTATAAGCACAGCTGAAATCCTAGTTCACATTCACCCCCACTATTGCCCACTCCTGCCAGAGATAACCATAATCCTTAATCCAATTTTTATTATTCCCATGTATATTATAAATTTGCTACCTATGTACATGTCTCTAAATAATGTGCATAATTTTTCATATAAATAGTACCCTACAGTATATGCCTTCCTGAAAATTTCCTTATTTCAACTTCCTATGCTTCAGGTTTATCGAACTTAATAAATGCAAATCAAGTCCACCATTTTCAGATTTCCACTGGATGACTTTACCAAATGCATTGGTTTGGGATTTTATTATTGTTAATGTTGTTTTGCACTAGCAAAAAATTCTGATACAAAAGTTATTTCTATATATTTTTTTCTTCTACACTTGTGGAAGAGTTTCTTTATGTTATATATTGAGCCATAGGGTATGGAGGTCATAAGGTATGCACATATTTAACTCCATAAGCATTTCCAAATTGCTCCCCAAAATGGCTGTAAAAACTTCCACATCCACCAGCAGCAATATATGGGATTTCCTATTTCTCTACATCCTTACCACACCATTATTGGCAAACATTTAAATTACTGTCTAGTTTAGGGACATGATGGATATTTAATTATAGTTAAATTTTACATATACATAACTTCTGATGAAGTTGAAATTCTTTTCATATATTTATAGGTTCTACAACCTCCTCAATAAAATCAGTTTATACATTTTGCCACTCTTAAAATTTAGTATTTTTCCATCTTATTTTTGATTGATAGGAGGGTATTTTGAAGTCTAGGTACTAATTCTCTGTCAGTTATATGCATTTCAAATGTATTCTTCCAGCCTAGAACTTGACTTTCACTCTTTTTAATGCTATCTTTTCAAACAAAACAATCAATATTAATATAATCAAATTATCATACTTTTTTCTATATGTTTTCTGTTTTCAGATACATTATAAATATTCCATACCCTTCAGTCATGAAGAATATTCATATTCTCTACTAATTTTTTTTGTTTTCTTACATAGAACTATTTAATACCCAGAACTTTTGTATATTATGTGAAGTAAAGATTCACTTTTTAAAAAGGAAAACTATCTTTAGCATTACTTGTTGATTTTTTCTTTTTTTTAAGGTTCATTTATTTATTTGAGAGAGAGAGAGAGAGAGTGCAGGAGGAGGGGCAGAGGGAGAGGGAGAGAATCACAAGCAGACTCCCCTCGGAGTACAGAGCCCAACGCAGGGCTCAATCCTAGGACCCTGAGATCCTAGGACCTGAGGTGAAGCCAAGAGCCAGATGCTTAGCCAACTGAGCCACCCAGTGCCCCAACTTGTTCTTTCTTCACTGATTTGTAATCTATCTCTGTCATATATAGTGTTCAGAGACACGTGGTTCCATATCTGGGCTCTTCTGTGGTGCTGATTATTTGTCTTCACCACAGCAAAATTCCAGTGTCTCAAATTACCATTGCCTTATGGGATGTCTTAACATGAGCCCCTGCATCAACTTCCTCTTTGTTCTTCCTTACAATTGTCTCACCTGTCATTGGGTCTTTACTAGTTCATACATATTTTCCTACCAGCTTGTCAAGTTCCACCAAAAAAAATTGAGATTTTGAAAGAATTGCAATGAATTGAGCCTTTAGTTTGGAGAGAATCGACATTTTTGTAGTAATGAATCTTTTTTTGTGTCTATTCATTTGCTTATATCATCTTTTATACTATTAATAAAGTTTAAAAAGTTCTTCTCCATAAAGAACTTGGACATCTATTGTCAAATGCATTTCTATATACATCATATTATACATGTTATACTTTTAAAATCATATTTTCTTACTCTTTTTTATCTAGTGAATAGGGATGTAATTAATGGCAAAATGATTTTGCAGTCAAGAAACTCCTTAAAATCTTATCTACTCTATTATTGTGCTAGTATATTATCATTGTTCCTTCCCTCCGGTCCCTGTACTATATTTCTTATCTTCATCTCCCTGAATTGGCTAAGGCCTCAGATGTAATGTTGAATGTGGTAGGAAGAGACATTTGTTCCCATTCTTTGCTTTTAAAGGATATGCTTCTAAGGTTTCAGCATTAAATACTATGTTGTTCTTCATTAGCTCTGAGAAGTGTTCTACTATCTTTAGTTTGCTAAACATTTTTATGATAAATGGGTATTGATGTCTATAAAGGCCTTTTCCACAACATATCTCTAATCATACATATTTCTCTCCTTTAATTTTGAATAAGGAAAATTATATAGGTAGATTATCTAATAAGTCTATCCATCCTTGCATGCCTGAGATGAATCCTACTTAATCACAATATACTGTATTTAATATATTGCTGGGTTTATTTTGCTAAAATTTGTAGGATGGTTACCTTTGTTCATACTGTCATTAACCCTATGATGACCACACCAAATTTTGTGCCAAAAAATGTGAAAAAGGAAAAAGAAAGACAAATTTTGGAACACACAGTGTATAAAATTTTCAAGGTTCTTTACATGGCTTTCACTTAAATTTCATAACAGCTTTATAAGGTAGGTGGTCTTTATGACTCACTTTTAGCTAAAGTTTAAGGAGGTAGAATCACTTTCTCAGGAACCAAAATTGATTGATGACAGAGGCAGTCTTTGGAAAAACTCAATTATGTTATGTGTTAGAACCTTCTTTTGTTTTAGGCCTATTGAAATGGCTATGTGCCTAATATTCATATGCGCCTAAATATTTTTTGATCCTTTCTCTGTCTGCTTTCCATCTTTATTTTTTTTTTTTTTTAGATTTTATTTATTTATTTTAGAGAGAGAGCAAGAGCACTGTGGGGAGAAGCAAGGGAGAGGGAGAGAGTCTTAAGTGAACACGTTGCTGAGTGTGGAGCCCCATGTGGGGCTTAATCTTACGATCCTGAGATCATGATCTGAGCTGAAACCCAGAGTTGGATGCTTAACTGACTGTGCTACCCAGGAGTCCCTCCCTTCCACTTCTGAACATTATGCCTCTAAAACTTTCTTATTTCTTCATTTTACTCTCTAATACAACTAAATGTATACTTCTTGTGCATTTGATTTGTCTATAAGCTCCAGAAAGAAGGTCAATAACTATCCCTTATCTGTTTTTTGAAACTGAATGAGTGCCTTGCATGTTGCTTTGTAAATATATAATGATTACCACACATATATTTTTGTAGTGAATTGAATTATTCTTCCTTAAAGCCAGAGTTTATATTTTGGAAAAGTTGTTGATTTTTCCTGTACTGTGTAAGAGAGAAAATTCCCTTGAGTAGTGAAGGAGAAAATTAGTTTAGAAGAGAAACAAAGTAATTAACATAGGATATAAAACAAGCAATAAAGACAGCCAAAATATAACAAATATAATGAAATTAAAATGGCATTAAGGGAAATATCAAAGTCACAAGAATCAAAAATGGTCAACTAAAATTGCAATTAATTAAATTGTATATAATCAACATTCTAAAAATAATACCTTACAGAGTATTTCTGCAGGTTCTGTTGGGTAAACTTACCAGAAAGTGAGGTAACTCAAGATCCCAAGTAAAAGGAATGAGAAAACCGAAGGGAAAATGCAGCACTTTCTCAGGCCAAGGAAATGACTATGAAGACCATAGAGGAAAGAAAGAGAGGGAATAGACATCGAAGCACCAGAGTCTCTCATTTTTGTTGACTAGTTCCACTTTGTTATATAAAAGCTATTTTTATTACCATTTCTCTGCAAACAACTGCAACTTGGAAACCACAGTATAAGAAATAAAGTAATATCCTCTATCTCCATTCTTACATTTTTAAAAATTTTTATCTTAATAAAACAGGTAATACTATGCAATTATAATTCAGATTGTATTTACTGTTGCTTTTTATGAAGATAAGCATCTATTCAGAGTTTACATTTGAGGCACAATTGGATCACAGCGCCCACATGTCAGTTATCTCATTTATCTATTTTAAAGATACATTTTCATAATTAATTATTTAATACTGTTTTATTTGTATAGCCATGTTTCCCCTTGGAGGGAAAAATACATACATAAACATGGATGCAGATATCAACATGAACACAGACCTCATCAGCCTATATTCTAATCATGGAGCAAAACTGGGTGAGGCATTTTTTTTAAGATTTTATTTATTTATTTGATGGAGAGAGACACAGCGAGAGAGGGAACAGAAGGAGGGGGAGTGGGAGAGGGAGAAGCAGGCTTCCTGCCAAGCAGGGAGCCCGACGTGGGGCTCAATCCCAGGACCCTGGGATCATGACCTGAGCTGAAGGCAGTCGCTTAAGGACTGAGCCTCCCAGGTGCCCCAGGGTGAGGCATTTTTGAGAACAACAGAATACAAAACCAAAATACTAATTACAATTACAAAAGTGTTTTGGAGAAAATAAAGTTTGGTTACAAATTTCAGAGAATGTTTCATAATCTGTATATTAAAAGATCTATCAAATTAGAAAAGCTAGAAGTCATGTGGGACATCACTATGAGCAAAAATGTAACTTACAATGGTGGCTAAAATGAATATGCTATCAAATGGCAAAAAATATATCCAAGATAGCCATTTGATAGAGGTGAAAAACTGAAAATATTGGCTAGGTGATAAGAGATTTTAAAAGTTGAGAAACTAATTTGATGTCATTTCTGCTGGATTACCAGTTCTTAGAATACAGTTTACCTCCAGTACCTGAAACTGCAACCTTAGTTGGAAATAGTCTTTGCAAGTGTAATCAAGTTAAGATGAGGTCACACTGGATTAGGGTAGGCTCTATTCCAATAACTGCTGTCCTCGTAACAGAAGGGTTATTTGAACACAGAGACACACAGACATAGGGAGAACGCCACGTGACAATGGAAGCAGAGACTGGAGTGAGGCAGCGGTAAAGGAACACCAAGGATTGCCCAAAACCACCAGAAGCTGGGAAAGAAGCAAGGAAGAGATTCTCCCTGATAGCCTCCAGAAGGAATCAACCCTGCAACTGCCTTGATTTCAGACTTCTAACCTCCATAACTGTGAGAGAACAAATTTCTGTTGCTTTAAATCACCCAGTTTGGGGCGTCTGGGTGGCTCAGATGGTTGAGCGTCTGCCTTCGGCTCAGGTCATGATCCCAGGGTCCTGGGATCGAGTTCTCCCTCTGCCTCTGCCTCTCTCTCTCTCTCTGACTCTCATGGATAAATAAATAATACATTAAAAATAATAATAAAAAATAAATCACCCAGTTTATAATAATTTGTTATGGCAGCTATAGGAAACTAAGTCAGATCCCTATCTCACACCTTACATGAAGATGAATTCCAAGTGGCTCAAATAATGTCTTTTTTATTTTAAAATAAACAGATTTCATTGAAAGTTGCAAAGAAATATAGAGGAAGATCCTGTGCACCCCTTTATCCAGGGCTCTCCTTCTTTTAACATCTTGCTAAGCTGAGGACAGCAACAAAACTAGGAAATTGATGTTGGTACAATCCATAGATCTTATTCAGATCTCACCAATTATACATGGACTCAAGTGTGTGTGTGTGTGTGTGTGTATTTAGCTCTATGCAATTTTATGACAAGGTTAGCTTGCTCTAACCACCCCCACAATCAAGATACTCATCTGTATCATCACAGATTTCCTTCAGGCTACACTTTTATAGCCATCCCCAGCCTACTTCTTTCCCTAAACTCTGGTAACCACTAACCAGTTCTTCACGTTATTTCATGAGTGTTACATAAATGGAATCATGCAATATGTATCCTTTCGATATTGGCTTTTTCACCCCACATAATTTTCTTGAGGCTCATTAAAGTCGTTGCATATGTCAATAGTTTGTTTCTTTTTTTGCCAAATAGAATTCCATGGTGTGGATACACCACAGTTGTTGAACCATTGACCCATTGAAGAACATTTGGGGAATTTCAAGTTTCAAACTATTAAAAATAAGCCTGCTATGAATATTTATGGCAAGTTTCTGGGTGAAAATACATTTTCATTTCTCTGGAATAAGTGCCCAGAAGTGAAATTGCTGGGTCATTTGTTAAGGCAATTTTTAGTTTTAAAAGGAACTGCTAAATTATTTTTCTGAGGAGCTGGGCCACTCTAAATTCTCAAGTATTAGTGATCCAATTTTTCCACACTCTCACCAGCATTTAGTTTTATCACTGTTTTTCATTTTAGCCATTCTGATTAGTATATAGTAATATATTATTGTGGTTTTAATTTGCATTTTCCTACTGGTAATGAATTTAATATCTTTTCATGTGCTAATTTACCATCTGTATGTCTTCTTTGGTAAAATGCCTATGCATATCTTTTGCCCATTTTCTAATTGTATTGTTTTTTCAATGTTGATTTTTGAGAATTCTTTACATGATAGAGATAAAAGGTGTTTGTTGACTATAAAACTAACAAATGTATTCTCCAAGTCTGCTGCTTGACTTTTCATCCTCTTAGAGCTTTTCACAGACCAAAAGTTTTTGAATTTAGTGAGGTGAATTATCAATTTTTCTTTTATGGATTATCCTTTTTTTTTTTTTAATTTATTTATTTGACAGAGAGATAGCACAAGTAGGCAGAGTGGCAGGCAGAGGGAAAGGGAGAAGCAGGCTCTCTGCTGAGCAGGGAGCCCAATGTAGGGCTCGATCCCAGGACCCTGGGATCATGACCTGAGCCGAAGGCAGCCGCTTAACCAACTGAGCCACCCAGGTGCCCCTGGATTATCCTTTTGGCATCATATCTAAAACTCTTCACTTTGGTTTAAGCCCTAAAGATATTTTTCTGTATTTTTTTCTTAAAGTTTTATAGGCTTACATTTTACTTTAAGTCCATGATCTATTTTTAGTTAATTTTTATATAAAATGTCAGTTTTACATTGAGATTCATTTTTTTGTCTGTAGATGTCCAATTTCTCCAGCACCATTTTTTTGACAAGAAACACTACCTTCATTTAATTGCTTTGTTCCTTGTCAAAAGTTAAGTAGGCATATTTGGATCTGTTTTTGAGTTTTCTATTTGATTCCATTGATTTATATGTCTTTCCTTCTGGCAATACCACACAGTCTTGATTACTGTAGCACAAACATGGTAGTATCTTCAAATATTGTTTCTCATTTCTTTCATCACCATTTGATAGTTTTTAGCATACAATCTCTGGTAGATATTTTGTTAGATTTCTACACAATTATTTTATTTTCTTTGGAACAATTGGAAATAATATTGCATTTTTTATTTTTTTTCCCCACTGTTTATTTTCAATATACAGAAATGCAATTGACTTTCATGCATTGATCTTGAATCCAATGACTTAAATCTAAGAGGTTTTTTTTTTTCTTTTCTGTAGATTCCTTGGAGTTTTCTACATACACAATCATGTTATCTGCAAACAGTTTTTACTCTTCTCTTTTCCAATCTATTTTCCTTGTATTTCTTTTTTTTTTTTCTTATTGCAGTGGCTAGAAATTCTGGAATTATGTGAATAAGAGTGCCAAAAGCAGACATCCTTGACCTGTTCCTGATTTTAGAGAGGAATCATTCAGTCTTTCATCATTAAACATGAAGTTAGCTGTAGATATTTTTTATGATATTAAGGAGGTTCTCTATTCTTAGTGTACTAAGAGTTTTTAAACCATGAATGAATTTTGTCAAATGCTTTTTCTATGTCAATTGATATCATGCTTTTTTCTTTTTAGTCTGTTTATGGTGTGTTATATTGATTGGTTTTCAAATATTAAGCCACACTTTCATACCCAAAATAAGTGTCACTCATCATGGTGTATTTTTATATTCAAAATTTATTTACATAAATATATTTAAGTTATTCAAAGTTAAAAGTTTTAAAAATTATATACTTATAGAAATATATAAAAGTTACGTTTGATTTGCTAAAATTTTGTTGAGAATTTTGCATCTATATTCATGAACGGCATTGGGACCAAATCACCTCCATCTTGAAAGGCAACAAGGTGACTCTGACTGAACTTTCTAGTTCAGAGCCTCACTAAGATGGTCGGCAGAGGGGTAGTTTCCATTATTTAGATTGTTGAAAAAAAAGAGGAAAAGATCACTAGGGGAGAAACAAGAAACTAGTGCAAGTAATATTGGATAATGTCTTATTTTTTGTCTTGAGGAGAAAATAAATGGAATTTTATTTTTAATAATATTATGAATTATTTTAGTCTCTTGAAATTCTGAAACTTTGGGTCATTACTTCAAATATTTTAATTAATTTAAGACATGGAAAGGAGAAATTAGTATCACTTAATATTTGGCCCCACCCCCCAAAAAAATTCTCCACCCAAATTAGCTCAATTATCAAAAAGTTTATTAGGTATCTTTTCAAATTTCTTTAGACCTCTATATAATGATTAGGTATTACTCAGATTATATTTAAGGTATTATGGAATATTTTCCCATGATACTCCTTTTGATTAACAATAAAGCAATATTTCAGCTGTCAAAATTATAAACTTGTGTTATAGTTACAATTTTCAGTCTAGCTCCTTAAGCAATTTCTAAGAAAAATGTCTCAAAAACACCTCCAATGAATATAAAAACAATTTCATGATTCCATAATTTAGAAGTTAAACTAAAATCTGAAACATACATTTCAAAAAGAAATATAGCAATTCAGAGTAGTCAGACTCAAATAACTTTTTATCAGAAGTCATTAAAATTAACTATCATGGCTTAACACTTGAAATGCACTTACCTGAACTATTTTTTTAATGAAAAATTGAAAAAAAAAAGATAATTACAAAGAATAACTCACTCTTGTCTATTTTCACTTCTGATGCCAAGTAGTAAATCTGATCTTTAATTATATGTGCTAACAATATTTTCACAAAATCTAATACTCATATGTAAACATGAGTTAGACAATATTTGTAAAACTTTATATGTTAATTTATAATTTTCTGCTCTACAAATGTTTGCATAAATAATAGATTGGGGTGTTGCTGTTTCCATGATCTTTGTTTAATTAGAAACACTCCTGGCAATTCAACATAATCGGAGGAAAAAAATGACAGATAATTTCTTCTTTGCATTAAATGTAATTATATGAGCTGTCTGGAAAGTAAATTTTCAAAAATCTTCCTATGCCACTGTAGATTTTCTGTACCATCTAATGAGAAACTACTGTGTTTAATTTTGTTATAAAATATTCACAATTTATTTTAATAGTTCCAGAAAAAGAAGACTAATGGTACTGTTGAAGGGAGGTGTTAATAACACACAGACATCCCCTTCTCTCCAGATCTTTCTCTTTCACACACACATACACACACACACAAATGAAATTCTCTTTCTTCTAGACATCTACAGAAGAAAAATGAGAACAGAGATTTTCAATTTAAAATATTCATTATGATCCTATAAAGAAAACAAGGGTAAAATATGGTTCTGAAATTTAGGATTAATTAAGTTCTCTCCTACAAACCCATGTGTACATACCCACATAACTTACACACAGGAACAATCTACTAAAAGAATGGAAATAAGGCCCTCCATCCTAACACAAAATATTGCTTAGAATGTAAATACATTCTCAGGATACAAATAAAGCAGTTAATGTGAATACACCCATCTCATATTATTTATGAGATTTATTATAACACTGTAACACCTGACACTAGAGAAGGAGCTATCTGTTGCCAAGTTCTGTCTAGTAACAGTTTCCAGTCAAAATTCCTATTACCTCATTCTTAAAAAAAATTAGATTTAAGGAAGTATGAGGGTCCAGAAAGAAAGGCCAAGATAAACAAAGAGAAAATCTATCTTCAAAGGCAAATAATGTTATCATAAGGTGTATGTGTATGTGTGTGTGCGCACGCGTGCGTGTGTGTGTGATTGAGAATCTTCAGAGAGTCTCAATATGTTCAAGATTGCAGAAGTTCTAACTTGCTAACAGGAGGGCTGAGAATTGGGAAAGAGGAAGAGAGTATAAGAAAGTGCTTTTGGTGAAAAACAAAAACACCACTGCTGACACAAAAATGTCCACAGCAGAAGGGAAATTCTATAAAAGGGCAAGAAGCTCACTAAGCACTAAGTATCCAAGAAAAATGAAATTTAAAAAAGCCACACAAAGGCAAATTAATTTAGAGTGTTACACATTAAAGACAAAAAAAAATGTTTAAACACTTTTAGACAGAAAACACTAAAACAACAACAGACAAATGGATCCCCCCAAGAAACAAGTATCAGAATAGCATCATATTTTTCACCAGTGAGTGGAGATATTGAGAAACACTGGTGCAAAGTCTCAAAGCAGGAGAGAGAAAATGGAATAAAATCTAGATTTCCATATTATATAAAATTACTAAACAATTTTCATTAACTGAAAATCACTGAACATCTCCTTGCATACAAATGTCTTCTCAAGGAAATTATCTACATATTGACTTCAGAAAATGAGAATAAAAACCAAGAACTGTAGTTTCTTGTGGTCTTAATTCTCAACTTCCCTTCAGCAGTTGTTCTCCAACAGCAGCAGTAGGGAACCGTGGCAGTGGCCATTAACTTTAAAAAAAAAATAATTGCTATGGAGACAAGTTGAAATTCTGTCAATTAAAACTATATGGCAAATTAACTTTTAGGAAATGACTCTCTTGTCATCTAAAATATATTAGAACATATAGTTTTATCAACAAGCAAAACCAAATTCAATCCAAAAATATCGGTTGTTGATTATAATGTTACAAAATATAGTCATTGCCCAAAAAGAAGTGAACACAACATCAGCTTGATTTTAAGAGTTAGAAGAATGTAAAAATTAAAAATACATTTACTGTTGACACTAGGAATATTCAGTTTGGAATGGCACTGCTGCTATGACATTAAAAAACCTAAAGAGGAAAAAAAAAACCTACACCCTAGGGTCTGAATTAAACAACAGTTACACAATCATATTAATTAACCAATATTCACCAATTTTCAACTTTGTCAATCAAGCTACAGAGAAAACACAAGGCATTTAATTATGTTTGACACATAGAATATACATATTATCAGCTTTATTTTTATTTATTTTTTTTTTTTTTAAGATTTTATTTATTTATTTGAGAGAGAGAGAATGAGAGACAGAGAGCATGAGAGGGAGGAGGGTCAGAGGGAGAAGCAGACTCCCCGCCGAGCAGGGAGCCCGATGTGGGACTCGATCCTGGGACTCCAGGATCATGACCTGAGCTGAAGGCAGTCGCTTAACCAACTGAGCCACCCAGGCGCCCTACATATTATCAGCTTTAAAGTGAAAGTCAAGGTAAAGAAGCATAGAGACAATAACAAGCTCATCTCACAAGAGGGAAATTCAAAAGATAATAATTACATTGATTAAACAAATTAGAAATTTCAGTAGTTAAAAGCAACTAACAAGGATAATCAATTGAAAATTTTTAAAAAAATTAGAAGAAAGAAAGGGGTGAAAGAGTTGGAGGTGGAGAAATAAAGTAAAGCTATCACAGACCAAAGACAACAAAATAATCTTCATTTGATGAATTAAAAAATAGCAGTATAAGCATATATGTTAGATACGAAAAGGCAAGCACCAGAACAGCTCTAAATATATATAATTAAAGCCTCAGTGAGTATAGTTGGCCATGCAGAAGGTTAGGGCAAGAAATTGCTGAATTTCTTTTTACCTCCATCAACAGCATTTGCTTTTATTTTTAAAAAAACTATGTGTATCAATTTGATCTATTCTTTAGAAGTTAAGAATGTCCTAAATTTTAACAGCACTTTATTTATTATAAGGTGATGTTTGGTAAAAACGGTGTTGAACTAACAGTTCTGATAATTGAAAAATTGATAAATTTCATCCTTTATATTGCTTTCATAAAGAGAATTATTGAGATTTCTAGGAAATACTTTTTTAATGTTTTATATTTCATATATTACTTCTATATTATAAAATGTAATTTATCATTTTTCTGGAATTAAAAAATATATAACTATATAATGAATTCTACCTACAAATATTCTTCCTGGGTTTCTCTCCTTAACTTTTCTTTTTTCATTTCTGTAAGCTTGATAGTTATGAATTAAGGTTTTGAATCTTAAAAACCCAGAAAATAGTAAAATCATTAATAATGGGAGTTAACATTATTAATTAGGTATGATGAGTCAGACACTATGCTAACTGCTTTGCATGCATTATCTCATTTATTAATCACAATAGCTTTCTCACTTAGGAATTCTTATGACCTCTGTTTTAAATACAAGGAAGTAGAGGTTAAAGAGGCTAAGTAACTTGCTCAAGATTTATTTTTCACTTAGTTAATAAATATTTATTATACAGACACTATTCTAGATGTTTGGTACATATCAATGGAAAAATAAACAGACAAAACCTTTGCCATCATGGGACTTATATTCTATTGGATAGGTATAGTAATTTAAAAATAAGTCAAATAAATAAGCTATGTAGTTTTTTATAAGATGATAAATACTATGAAAAAATATATAGCATAAAGCTGATTGGTAGGACAATTGCAATTTTAAATATAGTGGTCATGATAGGCCTCATTGAGAAGATGTCATTTAAGCAACTGTCAAAGGATGTGAAGAAGATAGCCAAGTAGATATCTGCATTAAGGTCACTGAAGGCAGAGGGAATAACCGGAGAAAAAGCTTTAAGACAAGATCATGAGGTCAAAGGTGTGGAGAAGACAGGAAAACTGTAAAGAATAATGTAGGGTCCCACAGCCCATTATAAAGATTTTGACTTTCACAAAAAGTGTAACAGGAAATATGAGGCACTAAACAGTGACTTTACATGAGTGTATGAGTTCACTCAACAAGGAAGCCACATTTCATCTGGGCCTGGAAGTGTTAGTAAGAACCCATTTACACGACCTCTGGAAAAAGGAATGTGGGCAGAGGAGAGAGGAAATGATATGTTCAAGCTATCAAGGCATGCTGATATGGCATGTGAGGGACAGGGTTTCTGTATAAGAAAAATCAGAAGACCAAGATGGAATAGATATTGAACATTTGATGTCATACAAAGATTTACAAGTTTGTTTTGTAGGCTACTGGGCACCAGACACAGGGCTTTTGTTTTGTTTTTTCAGGTATTTTATTTTATTTTTTTAATTATTATGTTCAATTAGCCAGCATATAGTACATTATTGGTTTTTGATGTAGTGTTCAACGATTCATTAGTTGCATATAACACCCAGTGCTCATCACCACACGTGCCCTCCTTAATACCCATCACCCGGTTACCCCCACCTCCCCCCCCCCCCCCCCCCTTCTGTAACCCTCAGTTTGGTTCCCGGAGTCCAGAGTCTCTCATGGTTTGTCTCCTTCTATGATTTCCTCCCATTCAGTTTCCCTTCCCTTCCCCTGTGGTCCTCCACGCTATTCATTATGTTCCATATATGAGTGAAATCACATGATAATTATCTTTCTCTGCTTGACTTATTTCACTTAGCATAATCCCCTCCAGTTCCATCCATGTCGATGCAAATGTGGGTATTCATCCTTTCTGATGGCTGAGTAATATTCCATTGTTTTTATCAAGGTTCATTTCAGGTGTCCCTTTTAAACTTGTTCTATCCATCAAAACTAACAACTTTTGATTCTGTTCTATCATTGAACTTGGTTCTTTAAGGATCAAATGTTTTTCAGGAAGATCCTTCTGATGGTACTGTGGAAGATACACTAAACAATTAAATTTTTTTAAAAAGCGGAAGAAAAACGGTCACATAGGAGTCATGGTGCCACCGGGGCCATTACAGCTGCTAAAGAGTGGCAGAGAAAGCTCCAGGAGTACCTAGCAGCCAAGGAAAAACTGAAGTGCCAAAACACCAAGCCTTATCTAAAAGCTAAGAGTAATGGTCTGAATCATCTACCTTCTAAATCTATTATTATACCCAAAAAAGATGTTACTAATCATGTTGCTTTGCCTATCAGAACTCTAAGACCCAACAGCATTGGGTCTGCCAGTATCACAGGATCCAGAAGCCAAAGTTGGAACCACCAAAACTTCTGGGCAAAAGGCTGACTTCAGGATGTATTTCTTCTAACTTAAACTGTAAACCTTCCAGCAATAATCAAGAACAGCATGAAGCTGGGTCATTCATTACTGGAGAACTGTCCAGAAAAACTGTGGGGTCACTTAATATACAGGAATTAAAAACTGCAAAACAGCAGGTAGCAGATCAAGGAAATGTTAAATGTGCAAACTCTGTGGACAATAACCATGTTGAAAATGAATTCTTGGATGGCTTTCTAAAAGAGATAAACAAAAAGACACTTGCCCCAAAAGTTCTCAGACTCTGAAAGGAAGCCAAATCCCTGAATTATGGACAATAGATAAGCCAAAGACTAACCCTTATAATCAAACCAAGAGCAGATTTGCTCCTAAACAAGCCTTGGGCAAAAGTTCAGGGAATAGTGCTGTTCTGAAAGAATTAAGCAATTTGCTAAATAAACACAAATTAGGATTCCACCAGTAAAGTCACAACTCTCGAGAGGACCAAATCTTGTAAGACCAGGAGAAAAACTCCCAAAGACAGCTCCCTCTCATTATGTTCAGATCCTTAGTAGGACTCAAGCATCAAAGAAACCAGTAGTCAAGGACATAAAGGATATACAGGTTAATAAGGATAAATATGAAAGACTAAGTGAAATTAAGTTAGTCACACACTGTCACTGAACAAAAAAGTAAAGCAAACCAAACCCTCAACATGTCCCAGTGTGCTTCAGGGAAGCTATAGCAACAGACACCCAAACATTAAGCAAGATCAGAAATGCCCTAAACCTGTTTTAGATCTCAGATATCATGTGCCCTGCAAAAAATCAAAAGCCTTAAGCCAAAGTCCTAATTTGACAGTTGGCAATTTTAATTCAGTCATTCCAAGCACCCCTAAATTAACAGCAAATGGCACCAATGGGGATAAATGCACCAAGAGCTATTAACAAAAAGCACAGAATTTAGACTCCAAGTTGAAAAAGTCTCTTCCCTGGAACCATTTTCTCAATAAGACAGCTCCCAAAATTCAATCTGGTGACCAAACTGTAAATGCAAGAAGAATCCCAAATGGGACCCAAACTAATCCAAATATTAAGAAGATCACAGCAGAGGATTGAGGGAGACAACTAGAAGAATGGTAGAAACCTAAGGGGAAAAATCTAGAAACAGTCTCCTATGGAACTTAAAAAGAAAAATAATAGGGGAAATTAATATTTCATTCTGGAAGAATATGGAAAAAGAAGATGAATAAAAGAAAGCACAATTTGAAAAAAAAAAAGAAAGAAAGAAAGCACAATTTGAACCGTCCTATAAAATTAACAACACTCTAACAGAATGTCTGCAGATCATTGAAGGTGGTGTACTTTCTAATGAAATATTTACCATATTGTCTGGTGTTCCTGAGGCTGAAAAATTTGCTAAATTCTGGATCCACAAAGCAAAGTTTTTGGCAGTTAAGGCACCTTTGATGTTATTGGGATGTAGGAAGAGGCTGTTAGAAATGGGGCAACACCGAAACAAGAGTTGGAAGAAGTTGTTAATATTTGCAATACCCAGACAGATTCACAGAAGGAGGGACCTCTGCCTCTGTAGTTGCTGAAATGAATATAACATCCATAGAAGCCAATAAGACGGAATTTGAAAAGTTTTGTCTTTTAAAGAGAGAGAACAGGTTATAGCAACACCCTCAAATAACCAAGGCAGAACAGGATAATCATCCTGGTATCAAATTACAGATCACCCCGATTCCTAGAATAAGTGGAATGCCAGAAGTGCAAGACATGAAGCTCATCCCTCCTGTATGGCATTCACAAGGATTGAGAGAACTGTGTCCCGCTATCTGGAAATGCTGCAGGGACATGGTTTAGGAGTGGCTTCCCTTAATGAGCTATTAGAAGTGGAAGAGCAGAGTGTTTTATATTCCATAAAAATGAAGCTTTGCCTGTAACATTAGAGTTTAAAATCTTTGAGTCATAATTTCTTAAAGCCTTTTTTTAAAAAAAGTGTTTCAGAGCCTCCCTGAAACAAGAAATACCCTTGTCTAGGTGACCTGGAAAAAACTATATAATGGACAGGCAGATTATGGGCTCTCAGGATTTAGTAATTCACTGGGCTTACTCTCAAATTTAATATCCTCACAGGACTGTCTTCGGTTTATTTGTTTAGGACTATAGTTGGCCACAGTGTTTTATAGCATACATAAATTTTAAACTATTGAATATTAATTTATCCCACAAGTATGGTAAAAATTTTCACTTTATTGATCTACTTTACTCTCAATACAGTTCTTTTTTGTATCAGAAGGTTAGTGCCAGAGTATGATAGACTTTCCTTCCTGCATCTGCCTTAGCAGAGAGGGCGAGTCTTCCCAGCTGAGCCTTGAAGCTAGCCTTCCTGACTGGATGCACGTGATAGCCAGTCTGGTCAAATCCCCTCACTTTACAGAGTTAAGCTAGCTGTGCCTTTGCTCAGAGATCGCAAATGACTTTTAAGTGTGACTTGGACTTCTGTCACTATGTCCCTGTAGATGAGGGGCAATTCATGTCCTGCCTGTGCCAGGTCTCCTCTAATGAAACACAGTTCTGAACTGAGGTAGTCATCTAGCTTTTTATATCCAAACCTAATTTTGCATTTGGTTTTTGGAAATGCCTCAAATAAAAACAAAAGGGAGCAGGGGAGAGGGGAGGGGAAGGGACTCTTGCTTCTTCACTTCAATTCTTTGCTTTGCTGTGGGACACCTGGCCTGAGAAGATGCTACAAGCCCCAAAGACCACTACAGGTTACCTTTCTTTCCTCCTGGGCAACTGCTCTTGGAAAGGTAAAATCAGAATCATTACGTGAATATAATGTATAGATAAATCTGACCAACATATTTTAAATTTTAAAATTTTAGCTTTCTTAATATTTAAGTATTATCTAAAACACAAAAATCAAATTTTATTCACTCCTTTAAAAAAAAAAAAGTAGCATTCACTATTCTAGGGTTTTAAGCACAGTGCTATGGCAGCCCAGAGAGGGAAGCAATCACTACCTATGTTAGGGGATGAGTGACACATAAGAGTTGGTCTTCCAATGACAAATAGGGGTTGCTTGGGTACTGAAGAGGAAAATGTCCATACAGCAGACAACATGAGGCTTAAAAACAAGAACTAGATGTGAACTCTGATAAAATAAAAAATTACATATAGCAGAAAAACCCACACATTAGTAGATAATTTACAAACTACAGAAATTTACAAAAAATTTTGTGTGCATTTAAGTTATTACAGATGTGGCTTCCGTCAGTGAACACATTTTCTAGTATTAATATAAAATTTTCTGATTCTTACTTGAAAAATTAGGATTTT
The DNA here is from genome assembly GCF_004348235.1 of Phoca vitulina. Classification (NCBI taxonomy): domain Eukaryota; kingdom Metazoa; phylum Chordata; class Mammalia; order Carnivora; family Phocidae; genus Phoca; species Phoca vitulina. The sequence goes on from NW_022589717.1 coordinate 14,850,026, forward strand.
GAATTAGGTAACCTTTAATGTTTCTTTCAGTTCCAACCAAAAATAAAGTTGTATACAGATTTTCCTTACTCACATTGGGGATTTATCCTAATAAACCCATACATAGTAAGTGAAATCATCCTAAGTCAAAAATGCATTTAATCCACCTAACCTACTGAGCATCATAACTGAACCTGGTCTACTTTAACTATGCTCAGAACACTTACATTCACCTACAGCTGGGCAAAATAATCTAACACAAGGCTTATTTTATTAATTGTGCTGAATATCTCATGTAATTTATTAAATACTGTCTTGAAAGTGAAAATCAGAATGGGTACAGGATGGTTTTAAGTGTACTGGTTGCTTACCTTCATGATCGCGTGGCTGGCTGGGAAATGTGGCTCATTGCCACTACCCAGTGTCACGAGAAAGTATCATACCACATATCACTAGCCCAGAAAAAAGATCAAAATTCAAAATTTGAAGTACAATTTCTATTGAATGTGCATCATTTTTGCACCATCACAAAATCAAAAACTGTAAGTTGAACCATAGTCTTTTTATTTTGCTAACCTCCAAATCATTTTTACCATTTGCATTATTTTTTCTAAAGCGGAGTCTGACTTGTAGCAGATGTAATTTTGTACCGTAAAGTCAACATAAAGGCTTTCTACTTATTCAAGTAATCAAATAAATATTATAAATGCTACATACTGCAATTTCTCTTAAGTTTCCAAAATTATCAAACTTCCAGATGACCTTTAAATTGCTCATTAAATAAACTATTTCTTTTGTGAGTCTCACACAAAATTATTTGTTCTCAGTATGACAACTTCCTTTCTGTCACTTATACATGCATGAGCTAATTTTCCCACAAATGAAGAGATATAAAAACATGTTCAAATATGATGTTACTCAGTAAGGGGTAATGTAAAATCTGAAAGTACCGTGTCTCTTTATTCCTCTACTCTTATGTATTTCTTTGATTGAAAGACATTAAATAGAGCTTCAGCAGGGGAGAATGAAATAAAATAGTGATTCTTCTGCAATTAGTGGAAAACTAGTATAATAACCATATATGAGTAAGTCTTACACAATTCTTTAGCATATTTCTTTTCAAAGGACCTTCTCAGTGCATGTTTTCATTTTGATTTAGGATTGAGTAATTATGTTAATTGTTTTTCTGTATGTGAATCTTTCAGTGACATTCACCAAAGTGCAATCTATCCCAATCTTCTCCAGTAGGCTATATAATAATATTAATTATCACAATATACTTGGAAAATAATGCTTCTATTAATATGACCTTGAATATAACACTAATAATTTTTATTTTTCTAAAGAAGAAATTATAGAACGTGGTGTCTAATGAAGGAATAAACATGATTTCAATTCTGAATGATTTGAGAGATCTAAAAAACCAATCTCTTACTTCTCTAAGTGAAATTAAACACTGAATTTTCTTAATCTTTAATATAGTTTAAGTTAAAAATTAATTTTCAAACTATCAAAAATCCTTAGTATAACCTCTGAGAATATGACATTTATCAAATTGTGATAATCCTCCATATTGAATGAGAAATTGACTGTTAAACATTCAGTCTTTATGGGATAAGAAAAATCTAGGGTAAGTTCTCTACCTGTGTCACCCGTCTTATTGGTACAACCTTTCCCGTATTTAAACCTAGCTCATGAAAACAGTGTTTCTTTTTTCATAAATGTAAGCCAAATATATTCAATAAACATGTTATAATAATAAAAATGTAAAAAAAGGAAATCTAGAGTAGAAAAAATGATTTATAAATTTTGGTTCTCTCCCACTGCCAATAAAATATTAACTCTGTACCAGAATGTTTAAGAAATTACATTTTATACATACATATTTAAGCACACTGAACTAAGTTTACCTGTTTTAGATTTACTCACTGAAAATATCTTCTCAGAACCTAATCCATAGAGATGAAATAGTGAATGAGAGAAAAATCTTGCCTTTGCAGAGCTCTTGTTCTAGTTGGAGAGACAAGCACTATAATTAGCATGTCACTTATTGGCGAGAACAAAGAAGAAAAATAATAAAGTTTGAAGAACATTTTATAGGGTCAAATCTTATTAAAAATTGTAAGACCCCAAAAGTGTCCTGTTATCTTGTTTTCATTCTTATTCTGTCAACAGTGAATCATTTTTTTTACTACATATACTCAATATCCTCTTTCTCTCTTTACTGTCTTCATAGAATAGGCTAATATAAGTTCTTCCTGCTGATTGATTAGTCTACTACACTTACAAAAAGCTTAGCTTAGGGCGCCTGGGTGGCTCAGTTGGTTAAGCGACTGCCTTCGGCTCAGGTCATGATCCTGGAGTCCCTGGATCGAGTCCCGCATCGGGCTCCCTGCTCGGCAGGGAGTCTGCTTCTCCCTCTGACCCTCCCCCTCTCATGTGCTTGCTCTCTCTCATTCTCTCTCTCTCAAATAAATAAATAAAAAATCTTTAAAAAAAAAAAAAAAGCTTAGCTTAATTATATTAATTACACACTTTGCATTTTTATATAAAATTATATACAGCAGAGGATTCTGGGAAGATGACAAGGGAGGAAACAACAGGAATATGCTTTTCCACTGAGATAATAATTGCATTGGCAGAATATGTCTGATGTAAATGTTTTGGAACCCTAGAATCAATTGGAACCTTGCAAATTCCAGGGGAAGGTTCCGAGGGTAAACTATAGTTAATTTTAATCCATTGCAGTTTATAGCACAGTAGCAGCTACACATCCTCCCCATCCACCAGCCCCATGGCAGGCAGTAGTGCATGCATTTCAAGAGCAGCTTGCACACAGTTTGTGGGAACCAGTGTGAACAAAAAGACCCTACCCCCCAAATGAAGATCTGTGCTCTGATTCCGGATTGCTCTTTCTGATTACAGAGGTACACACAAAGGGGCAGCAGCTATTCTTGTGTTTCCTCTCATTGTTACAAGCCCCTCACCCTCTGGTGGACATGACTTCTAGGATATTTAAAAGTCCTCATTTGGGAAATAAACATTAAAAACTAGGACACTCAAAGGGTGCCTGGGTAGCTCAGTCAGTTAAATGTCTGCCTTTGACTCAGGTCATAATCCCAGCATCCAGGGATCAAGCCCCACCTTGGGCTCCCTGCTCAGCGGGGAGTCTGTTTCTCCCTCCCCCTGCTCTTGCACTCTCACTCTCTCTCTGTTTCTCTCAAATAAATAAATAAAAGCTTAAAAAACCTAGGACACTCAAAAGCAATCTTATGTATGGCAAAAATTTGAAAGTGACCATGAACGCCCAGGGAAAGATGTAGGCTCAAAAAGGACCTGAGAAGACCTGAAGTTTACACCTTAGGCTAATAATCAGCATAGTACATATAACAATCAACAAAACAAAACAAAAAACAAGCAACAACAAATCCTGGGAAAGAAGGAGAATTTGATTTCCAGAGTTACCACATTATTAGATTGAAATGTCCAGTTTTCAACAAAAAAAATCAGAAAACACACAATGAAACAGTAAAATATGACCATTTCAAAGAAAAAAACATACCAACAGAAAATGTTCATGGAAAGGACTGATGGTGGATCTACTAGAAAATACTTTAAACTGTCTTAAAAATGCTTAAAAAACTAAAGGAAGACATTGATAAAGTCAAGAAAACAATGGATGAACAAAATGGAAATATTGGTAGAGACAGAAAACCTAAAAAAATAAAAAAATTCTAAAACTGAAAAATACAATACCTGAAATGAAATCTTCACTAGGAGGATTCAAAGGCAGATGTGAGTAGGCATGAAAAAGAATCAGTTAATTTGAAGGTAGGGCAATGAAAATTATCAAGTTTGAGGCACAGAAAGAAAAGGTTGAAGAAAATGACGAGAACCTAGGTAATCTGGGACATCATGAAGTGGAGACCATATGCATTGTGGGAGTCCCAGAAGAAGAGAGGGTGAAGAAGCAGAGGGAATATTTGAAGAATTAGTGGCCAAATTTCCCAAATTTGATGAAAGGCATGTATATAAACATCCAAGAAGCTGAATGAACTCCAAGTGTAATGAGCCAAAGAGACCCATACAAAACACATTTGAAAGCCAAAGACAAAGAGAGAATCTTGAAAGGAACAAAGGAGAAGCAACCTGTCACATATAAGAACAGATTTCAGAAACTTTGGAGGAGACAAGGCAGTGGGCTGATATGTTCAAAGTATTAAAAGAAAAAAAAATTGTCAACTAAGAATCTGGTCCAGCAAAACCACCCTTCAAAAGCTGAGGGGATTTGGTGTCACTTGACTGCCATCCAAGAAATACTGAAGGGACTGTAGGTCAAAATGAAAGGACACTAGAGAGTGTAAAGAAATAAAGATGTCAATAAAGGTAAATATTTGAGCAATCTAAAGAGCTATTATTATTGTAATAATGGTGTGTAATTACACTTTTTATGTTATACATGATTTAAGAGACTAATACATTGAAAGAACAGTTGTTAGTCCAAAAGCTAGTATTGTTGTAACTTTCTCCCACATTTTGCTTTCTACATAATTTAAGTTACAAATATATTAAAAATTATTCATAGGTTTTTGGACACACCATAAAACATATATAAAGATCTAATTTGTGACATCAACGACTGAAAAAATGCAGATAGAGCTGTAAAGAGCAGAGTCTTTGCATGTTATTGAAGTTAAACTTGTGGCAATTCAAGTTAAAGTGCTATAACTGTAGGATGTTAAACATAATCCATATGGTAACCATAAGGAAAATAAATATAGAATATACATAAAAGGAAATGAGAGAGGAATTTAAGTCTTTCACTACAAAAAAATTAGCTAAACACAAAAGAAGACAGTCATGTGAGAAACATGGGATACAAAACCTATAAGGGCATATAGAAAACAAATAGCAAAATAACATAAGCAACTCCTCCTTATGAGTAATTACTTCAAATATAAGTGTATTAAACTCTCTAATCAAAAGATAGAAACTGGAAGAATGGATAAAAAAACATGATCTAGCTATATGCTCTCTACAAGAGACTTTCTATAAAAAGACTAAATACATTGAAAGCACAAGGATGGGAAAAGATATTCCATGCAAATAGTAACTAGAAGAGAGCAGGAATGACTATATTACTATCAGGCAAAATAGACTTAAAATAAAAAAAGAGTACAAGAGACAAAAAAGGTCATTATATATTAATAAATTGTCAAGACAGCAAAAATGCTTAACATCAGCACACTTAATAACATAATATTAAAATATATGGTGGAAAAATTGACAGAATTAAAGAGAGAAATAGACAGTTATATAATAATAGCTGGAGACTTAATGACCCCACTCTTAATAATGGAAAGAACAACCAGCCAAAGATAAGTAAGGTTATAAAGGACTTGAACAACACAAAAAGACAATTAGGTCTAAAAGGCATTTACAGAACACTCAACAACAGAATACACATTCCTTTCCAGTACATATGGGATACTTTCCAGGACAGATCACATGTTAGGTCACAAATTGAGTCTCAACTAATTTTTTTTTAAAAGATGTCATACAAAGTAAAGTCTCTGATCACAACAGGATGAAGTTAGAAATGAATAACAGAAGAAAAACTGAAAAATGCACAAATTTGTGGAAAATAAATAACATGCTCTTAATCAAAGAATAAATTACAAGGGAAATTACAAAAATATTTAAGATAAATGAAAATAAAAACACAACGTACCACAACTTATGGGAGCAGCAAAGGACCAAATCAAACCCAAAGCTAGCAAAAAGAAGGATATAATAAAGATTAGAGAAGAGACAAATAAAATGGAGAATAGAAAAAAAAATTAAGAAAATCAACGAAACCAAAAGTTGGTCTTTGAAAAGATCCACAAAATAGACAAATCTTTAGCTACATGGATTAAAATGGGGCAATTACTACCAATTATACAGAAATAAAAAAAGATCATAAAAGAGTATTATGAGCAATTGCATGCCAACAAATGGAATAACCTAGATTAAATGGACAAATTCCTAGTAACAAAAACTTATAAAGTATAAACCATGAAGAAATAGAAAATCTGAATAGACCTAGAGGTAGGTAAGTAATTGAATCAGTAATTAAAATTCTTGGACCTGATGGTTTCATTGAATTCTACCAAACATTTAAAAAAAACTAACACCAACTCCTCCCAAACTTTTCCAAATAACTGAAGAGGAAGGAACACTTCTCGACTCATTTTATGAGGTCAGTGTAAGCCTGATATCAAAGCCAGACAAAAACAGTATAAGAAAAGAAAAATACAGACAATATCCCTTTTAAACACTGATTTGAAAATCCTCAACAAAATACTAGCAAACCAAATTTAGTGGCATATTAAAAGGAGTTACACCATGACCAAGTGGGATTTATTCCTGGAAGGCAAGGGTGTTTCATTATACAACTGATCAATTAACTATACCATATTAACAGAATGAAGACAAAAAAAGTGATCATCTCAACTGATGCAAAAAAGTAGATAAAATTCAACACACTTTCATGATAAAAACACTCAACAAACTAGGAATAAGAGGATTCTACCTCAACATAATAAAAGTCAAATATGAAAAACCCACAGCAAACATGATACAATGCTAAGCAATTGAAAACATTTCCTCTAAGATCAGGAACAAGGGAAGGATGCTAGCTTTTTCCACTGTTCATAGCGCTGAGAGTTCTAGCCAGAGCAATTGGTCTAAGATAAGAAATAAAGTCGCCCAAATTAAAAAGGAAATAGTAAAATTATCTCTGTTTGTGGATGATATCTTATATATACAAAATCCTAAAATTTACACATGAACACACATACACACACACACAAACATCCAGAATTTAGAACTAAAAATTCAGTAAAGTAGTATGATACAAAATTAATGCACAAAAATCAGTTGTATTGCTATTCACTAAGAATAAACAATCTGAAAATGAATTTAAGAAAACAATTCCATTTACAATAGTATTAAAAAGAATTTTTTAAAAAGCCAGGTGATGAGTATTAAGGAGAGCACATGTTGTGATGAGCCCTGGGTGTTACATACAACTAATGAATCGTTGAACACTTAAAAAAAAAAAAAAGAATAAAATAGGATTTAACTAAGGAGGTAAAAGATGTATGATTAAAACTAAATACATTACTGAAAGAAATTAAAGACATAAATAAATGAAAAAAAGTTATGTTTATGCATTGTACAATTGAATATTAAAATATTGATATTGTCCAGTACAATACCTGTCAAAATTCTGATGACATCTTTTGCAGAGATAGAAAAACTCATCCTATATTTCATATGGAATCTCAAGAGACCTTGAATTGCCTGGATAATCCTGAAAAAGAACAAAGCTAGAAGATTCACACTTTCTGATTTCAAAACTTGCTGCAAAGCTGCAATAATCAAAACAATGTAGTACTATCATAAAGATAGACATATAGACCAATGGGATAGTATAGGGGGCCCAGAAATAAACTCTCACATATATGGTCAAATAATTTTTGACAAGAATGCCAAGACCATTCATTGGGGATAGGAAAGTCTTTTCAATAAATTATCCTGAGAAATCTGGATATCCACATGGAAAAGAATGAAGTTGGACCCTTACCTAACACCATATACAGTAATTAACTCAAAATTAGTCCATGACCTAAATGTAGGACATAATATTATTAAAATCTTAGAAGAAAACATAAGACAAATTCTCATAATATTGGATTTGGCAGTAATTTCTTAGATACAATATCAAAGGCAATGGAAACAAAAGGAAAAATAGACAAACTGGGCTTCATAACAACTAAAAACTTTTGTGCATTAATGGACACTATCAACAGCATGGAAAGGCAACCATGGAATGGGAGAAAATATTTGCAAATCATATATATGATAATGGATTAATATTCAGAATGGAGAACACCTAAAACGCCATAGCAAAAAAAAATAAAAAATAAAAAATAACCTAATTCAAAAATAGGAAAAGGACTTGAAAAGACATTTCTGTAAAGATGATATTCAAATTGCCAATAAGCACAAAGTTACAATAATCAAAACAATGCACTGTCATAAAGATAGACATATAGACTAATGGAATAGAATAGAAAGCCCAGAAATAAACCCTTGCATATACAGTCGAATGATTTTTGACAAGGGTGTCAAGACCATTCATTGAGTATTGGACGGTATTTTCAACATAACCAGAATTAAATCTGCTGGTTATGATGTGGAGAAATTGGATATGAAGAAACTGGAATCCCTGTGCACTGTTGGTGGGAATGTAAAATGGCAAAACCTCTGCAAGGAAACAGTGTGGCAGTTCCTCAAAAAATTAAAAATAGAATTACTATATGATCCAGCAATTCCACTTCCAGTTATATACCCCAAAGAATTGAAAGTTGGGTCTCAAAAGAGATATTTGTGCACTCATGTTCAACTGCAATACGGGCGGACCTTGACAACATTATGCTAAGTTAAAAAAGCCAGTCACAAAAAGACAAATATGGCATGATTTAAATACTTACCTGATGTACTTAGAGTAGTCAAAATCATTAGAGATAGAAAGTAGGTGGTGGTCTCCATAAGCTGGGGCAATGGGGGAACAGGGAGTTGTTCAATGGGTATAGCGTCAGGTTTGTAAGAAAAAATAGTTCTGGAGATGGACAGTGGTGATAGCTGCAGAGGTAAAAATGGTAAGATCATAAATTTTATGTGAATGTATTTTATCACAATAAAATAATTGAAAAATTATATATTTATTTCTATGTAAATATAGAAATCCATATCTAACTTTTGAAAAAAATTTTAGCAGGAGATGAGATTTGGATAGAGTTGTCAATAATGACTCCAAAAAGAGCATTATTATTAGCAATTATTTCTACTTATTGATGGAATAGAAAAATAGATTTTAATATATTATAATTCTATGCATGACTTGATGCATGACTTCCACATGAAAATAAATTAAAAACTATATAATCAAATATATTTTAATAAAGCATGGTAAAAATGTAAAGCAATAAGAACTGATGACAGCTTTGCCTCAATTATTTTCATGTCTAACCTTTTTTTGTTATTAATGACTTAGACTAGAGCATATCAAATAATTTTCCTAATGTTCAGAGTAGTACATAAAGACTGAAATGATATTGACTAGAATTATGGATAGGTAAACACAAGTTTTTAGCTGATAAAGCCAGAAATACATGTTATATCTATAATATACCTGAGAACTTCAAATTTCTTAATACAAAAATGAGTGAGAATGTACTGCATGATATACTTGAAGCAAACACTCAAGTGCTCCCCATGTCCAGTTCTTTTTTGTCATTTCTGGGAATTGTGATATTTCATTTTATTCTGTAGATTCCCCACATATTTGGTACTGAGGTAATTTTCCATCTCTGTAGTTAGATCATAAATTTCCCTTGCCACTTCTTCCCAAATTGCACTATTCTGTCTGTCAAAAACAGCTGGGCTGGGTAAGAAAATAATACTGGTCTATTAAAAAAATGCAATCTAGAAATGTGAACTATTTGATTACACTAAAATAGAAAGTTTAAACTAATCATTTGCTAATCTTCTCACATCTTCTTTGAAACAGCTTTTGATGAAAAGGTTAGCAGAAACATCAAATTTCTGGGTTCTGAATGGTTTGTTTGCTGGGAAAACATACACAGTATTTTCTAAATGTGTTGTTAAGTAAACTATGGTTGATTTCAGTAAAATTATTTTGGTTTCAAGAAGGATTCCGCATAAATACTCACAAACTGAGCTAAATTCCTTTCAACATCAAACTACATTTGAGTTAGTTTAGTGTTAGTCATTTTAAAAATGTAAACAAAAAATTCTAAAATCACAAAATTTGGATCCGAAAATGTAAAATGTTCTTGTGTATCTAAATTGCTCATTGCCTTATGTTGCTAAGAAAGAACTGTTAAAAACTCATTTCCTATAATGAGTTTCTTAGGATCAAGTGTAAATTAAAATGCACCAGAGATATACTGCTTATGCTCTTTTGGTTATGAAGCTATTTTCCCCACATATTGTCTGCAAGGCTTTGAAAAGCAGAGGTGCCTACCTTAAACTTTATGTTAACCGCTGCCAAGTATAAGAGTGGCATATGCCACTAAAATCACTGCAGAATATGAGGAAAACTAAACATAAACCACATAGCAAGAAAGAAAAGAAAAAGAATAAATACAAGCATAAAAAGGAAAAAATAAGAGAAACACAGTTATACAGTCAATAATACCAAGCATATAAATTACGACTGTAAACAAAAAAATTCAGTTCCTCTATTAAAAGGGCACTATTAAATTGGATTTTTAAAAGATTTAAATATATGCTGCCTACAAAATACACACCAAAAGGAATGGAGATGTATATTTAAAAACAAAAGGATAAACAGGCATAAACAAGAATAAAGCATAGGTAGAAAAATTAATCTCAGGGAAAGTGCAATTTAAGATAAAATCACTACAGAGAATAAAGATGCTCATTTAATAATGATAAAATGTACAATACCCATTAAGTGTATACTATTCATGAAATTGTACAGGTCAAATAATGTAACCTCAAAATATATGAGACAAAGTATGTGGCTCAAGGAATAGGATATGTTGCAGGTTTTGTTCAATGTGAAACAGATTCTGAAAGAATTTAATCTTTAGAATATTTATTAAGGAAGGCCTTTGGAGGGAAGGAGAAGAAGCCAAAAATAGGCTAAGAGGTCAAGTTAGATTCAGATTTGACAGCTTCAGTCAATACCATGGGGGCAAGGGAGGGGTTATGAAGTTGAAATAGCATCTGAGAGTTGTCCCTATTGAGCTAGACTATGTCCTTCCACCTGGACCACTCATGGATCTGGGTTACCACCTCAGATCATGACTGGGCACGGGGGCTTCTACAACTGAGGCAGTTCCTGGAGGGACTAGAGCTGAGGGGCTTTCTGCTGCCAGCACCCTGCAGCTGTGGCAACAAGCCCTTCCTTAAAGGGGGATTTGGGTAGTGTATCTGTGTGTGCCCCATGATTTACCCCACTCAGATCCAATTTTACATATACAATCAGGAAGCAGTTCTGTGAGATTCTATTGAGTCTCTTCTTGAAGAAGACTTAGGCAAGGAAAGTAAGGGGGTTGAACTACATTCCACAGGATGACAGCTCATTTTAGGGCCAGGATGATACTCATTTTCTCCCTACTCTACCATCCCTTTACCTTCCACCAGCACCTCTGATGACTTAGCTGATGGGCTGAACCAGATCTTCATCCCTGAGGGGTCTGGGACTCTGGCCACCATGCCATCTTCATGCCAGTTGCACATTTACTATCAAAATTAGAGAAGGGATATTAAGCCGTACAGAAGTGGATTGTCTGGGTACAAACATACTTCTCCCTGACTCCATTGTTTTTAGCACCTCTTCCTCTTCTGATTATCACAATCAATTACACCTGTGAAAACGGTCATTCTTCTTGGTGCCTGATGGATATAAACAGAAATGAGCCTGTGTCCAGGTAGTAACCACAGCTCAATGGATTTTTGCTATATTCCAGGCAGAAATGTTCCTCTTTTAGAAATCAGGGCCTTTAATTCTGTGAAGACAGGAAGACAAATTCCTCAAGGGAGTTATTGGGACTAGTTATACTGATTATAATTAAGATTACTACTGTTTTCATTACTTAATATGCAAGTCTATGTAATCTTCCTACTGGGGCTAAGAGCCACATAAAGGTCTTTTTGAGAAAGTATATTACATCCTGGAGGATGACTTTCTGTCCTTTTAAAGTATCCTTTCAGAGGTGACAATTCAACTGTAACTTCTGCATGCTACCCCAATGCTCTATCAAAGTGGCAACTTTTGGCTGGTGTGGTATATGATGAGGTATGGAATTCCATTGTCATGGTCTAATTCACTATATTCTTCACTATAAAGTGTCTTCTTTGGACAAACTCAGTGGTATGAGGGATCCCATGCCAATGAATCAAATACTTCATGAGCCTTCAAATACTGGGGATGGTTGAGAAACTTGAGTACAGAAAAGGCAAAATCATACCTGGAATTTGTATCTATTCCTATCACAGTAAATTTTCTGGTCTTCCAGGTTGGAAGGAATACCAAATGTCAATTTGTCATAAAGTAATACGTTGATCTCTTCAAAGGATGATGCCATTATAGGATTTTATGTATTTTTTTTATTTTTTTAAAGATTTTATTTATTTATTTGACAGAGAGAAAGAGACAGTGAGAGAGGGAACACAAGCAGGGGGAGAGAGAGAGGGAGAAGCAGGCTTCCTACCAAGCAGGGCCCGACGTGGGGCTCGACGTGGGGCTCGATCCCAGGACCCAGGGATCATGACTTGAGCCGAAGGCAGAAGCTTATTGACTAAGCCATCCAGGCGCCCCGCCATTATAGGATTTTAGTATTGCTCTCTGTTGCTGACATGTTGAACATTTAGGATGGCAGTAGCTAGAACAGCCTTGGTAAGTGAACACCCATGTTGTTCAGTTTGAGCACCAGCTCCCTATCTGTCATTGTGACCACCTTTTAAAAATGTGTCTACCATGTCAGCCCTGGTATCACTGATAACAAAAGCTAATTGGCTCCATTTAAGGCATTTTGTTTGGTTGGTTATTCAGTGCCTCTCCCATGGGTGATCTCTGATGAGACTATAATATACAAGCATCTTCTCATTTCTTATCTACCCCCATATGTCCATCTACATGACTCTACCTTAAACAACTCTGTCCCTTATCTAATTGTTCTCCTTTCAGGTCCCTGCCAGAATATTCGTCACTAAGAGTGAGTCAATATATATTTTCTAACCTTGAAGCACTTCTTTTTCCACACTAAATGAATGACTGGGTGTACAGCCTAAAGCTCTACCCATTGAGAGATAGTTCCCTTGTCTCTGTCTTTCAAGGCCAGCCCTGAATGTAGTGCAGTTGCTGATTAGTTTTACCTTGCTCCCACATTTGAGCTGACCCATCTGTATAACAAGATAGGCCATTTTCCTCCTGATATACCTCTCATTTGACCATAGGTAGGTGTAAACTGAGGAAATAGTGATAGATTACATACAGGGTCTGGTCTTCCTATACATGCAGTTTGCCTGGGCCTTCTGGTCTTGCTCATACTCAGTCTTGCATGTAGATTTCCCACTTTACAATATATTATTCTTGGGCCTACCAAAACTTGATGGAGCTGAGAGAACCCATCTGATGATGGACAATCCCAGAATCAGGGTAAATCTGTATCCCATGATCAGGTGTTCTAAATTTCAAGAAACCTAGTAGAAAAGCAGAAGTTGTCTTCAATCAGAGAAAGACATGTATCATATGACCTCACTGATATGAGGAATTCTTGATCTCAGGGAACAAACTGAGGGTTGCTGGAGTGGTGGGGGGTGGGAGGGATGGGGTGGCTGGGTGATAGACATTGGGGAGGGTATGTGCTATGGTGAGCGCTGTGAATTGTGCAAGACTGTTGAATCACAGATCTGTACCTCTGAAACAAATAATACATTATATGTTAAAAAAAAGAAGAAGAAGATAGCAGGAGGGGAAGAATGAAGGGGGGGAAATCGGAGGGGGAGATGAACCATGAGAGACTATGGACTCTGAAAAACAAACTGAGAGTTCTAGAGGGAAGGGGGTGGGGGGTGGGTTAGCCTGGTGATGGGTATTAAAGAGGGCACGTTCTGCATGGAGCACTGGGTGTTATACGCAAACAATGAATCATGGAACACTACATCAAAAACTAATGATGTAATGTATGGTGATTAACATAACATAATAATAATAAAAAAAAGAAATTGTCTTCAAAAGATGTATAATTCTCTACTGCAAATGGCATGCCATTATTCCAAAAGCATGGGACTAGCATTGTGATTTCTGTGCTGGAGAGATGGAGGGAGAATGGGAATGAATGATGGAGAAGCTATACTTGTTTAATTGATCTGCTTCTTTGTAGCAGGAAATAGCCACCATTCACAACTTACTGTACAGAGGAAAAGCAGTTAATATGAGTACACAACTGATTATAAAATGTGTTTACAATATTGTAAACTGGCATTTTCATTTTAATAAATTCTTATAGGACTAGTAATAGGCATTTAAGTAAGTTTTCCAGGCACAAAGATATCAAAAGGTGGAGTCCAATATACCATAAAAGGAAAATAAATGTAACACCAGCTTTTTTTTTTTTAAAAAACAAATAAATGGTAATGTTAATAGAATATCCTTATGTCATGGCAGCAGGTAAATGCTTACTATGTTTTTCTAAAAATAAATATTCTGCACACATTGATAATTTATATTTTTTTGGTTTGAACATCTGTTGTTTAATCATTGTTTTTGCGGTAGAGCAAATGTAAAGCATATTTTACCTTAATTAACTAATTAAGGGGAAAATAGCCAAAAGCATAAGGCTTTTGAGAACAATGATTTTAACCACATCACTAGGAATAGAATTGTACCTTGTTCTCTTTATAGCTGTGTTATAGCTCCCCGAGTAATTCAATTACTGTATAGCATTGAACCATATCTGCAGAGTATTAAGTGTAGTTAAGCTTTCCAGTCTCTAGAGGTCTCTGCACATCACTTTTTCACTCACTGCATCCTTGCATCCCATCAACTTTTCTAAAACAAGCACTTCAACAGTGTGTAGACAGAACTGCAGCTCTCTAATGAACTCAGACAAATTCTTCACTCATGGTCTTGCCTCATCCTCATATAGTATAAAATAAATAACAAGAATGCGAGAAAAGCCCAAAAGATTCAAGAAGAAAAATATTTTTATGCCTAATTATTTTTTAATCTATTTAAGAAAGATCTTCCCTTCCTATAATTATTTCAGGAGTCCCTAGTCTGAAATTGTTTCCACTAACTTAATTGTTTCTAAAAGTATATATAATATTTTGTTGTTCTTTTTAATATTATATACAGTATACAAAGGCTAATTCAATTCAACAAATACATTTTTTTTATCCTATGAAGTGCTTTAAGATGGGAAAGACAAATAAATACTATATTCCTGCATACAATTCACAGAATGCAACATGGATGCTGATTCCCACACTTAAAGATGATCTAATCTTTCAACACACATCTTAACTAAAATAAAATTTCATGGCATCAGAAAATAAGACTTGTATATAAATTAGCATTTTCAAGTGTAGCTAAAATCCTGAGAAAAATAGAGACCCATCTTTAAGGCCTAAATTTCATTTTGCTTAGTCTCTTTAACATATATGAAGATGAATCACCCCTCCTCTTTAGGAATCTGGTTTATGAGGAAGGTTACACCGCTTTGTGTGACTTGCAAAGCAGAGCATATCTATCACTTGGGCATGCATGCCAGGAGGAAGCAAACAACATTTCGATGTAGTAATAAGAATGAATCTCAGTCCATAGGAGGTTTCCCAGGGCTGGGACAAAGGGCTGTCTTATTGACAAATGCTATTCATGACCTTTACTCTAGCATTATTTTCTATTTTGATCACATTCAATATTTATGACCAAATGTTCCCTTGATTATTTAAAGCTTAGTATGTGCCAGACACTACAAATAATAAATATAGTAGCTCATTTAATCCTTGTAACAACCTGCAGTGTAAGTGGTATTATTAATCACTCCATTTTAAAAGAGAGGAAACTAAAGCAGAAGAAACTAAGAAATTTTCTTAAGGTTGTCTAAGTTAATGATGCAGCTGGAATCCCAACCCATTCAGTCTGTCTTCACAACCTGGACTCTTAACGCTTAGGAATGATAATCTTTCAAGTAGATACAGTACCACAAGCTACAAGAGGGAAGAAGTGGATTAACCAGTTGTATCATCCAAAGGAAGTATTTTTCCAAGTTCATTTGTTGAGACTAGAGCAAAACAAACAAACAAAAACAGCAAAAAAACCCACAAAAAAAAACCCCTTATTTGAGAAGCTTTCTACATCACTAACATCTCTGACAGAATGGCTATATTACACTGTATGGATAAATATAGACTTTTCTCTGCCTAGAGATAAATATTAAAATGG
Source organism: Phoca vitulina (assembly GCF_004348235.1). NCBI lineage: Eukaryota > Metazoa > Chordata > Mammalia > Carnivora > Phocidae > Phoca > Phoca vitulina. Next base: position 14,866,056 of record NW_022589717.1, read on the forward strand.
TATTCATTTACTTCTTACATCTTTACTTCTTAGTCAAGAAGACATGTCACAGAAACACCTTACCTTCTACGAAATATGAGAGAAAGATTTAGAGAGAGGGAGAGGGAGGTGGAACGTCTATACTTATTTAACTTATTATTATTTATTTATTTTTGGTTACAGGAAATAATCAACATTCACAATTTAGGGTACAGAGCAAAAAACAGTTAAAATGAGGACAAAACTGATAATAGTTGTACACTGTGGTATATCAATATTTTATGGACATTAAAAGTAAAGACATGGTTTAGCCAAATTTCACATAAAAAAACTTATCCCTTGTTTTTTGTAAGATCTTTGGCAACTTTTCTAGTAGTCTGATTCCTAGTCTCATCTATAAAATGAGGAGAATAGGGCGCCTGGGTGGCTCAGTCGTTAAGCGTCTGCCTTCGGCTCAGGTCATGGTCCCAGGGTCCTGGGATCGAGTCCCACATCGGGCTCCCTGCTCTGCGGGAAGCCTGCTTCTCCCTCTCCCACTCCCCCTGCTTGTGTTCCTGCTCTAGCTATGTCTCTCTCTGTCAAGAAAATAAATAAAATCTTAAAAAATAAATAAATAAAATGAGGAGAATAAAATACTTACTTGATTACACTGTGAGAATGAAATAAAATAAAATCTTAGCAGAATGGGAGGCAATAAATGTTCATTTTAATAATGCTGTGATGGTGGTGTCTTATAACTAGTATTTATAATTAAGCTTAGTATTTGTCATATAAATGATTGCCACAATCTCTCATTCCTTCCTATTCCCATGATGTTATTGTTGATTCTCAGGAGATGACTTTAAAACGTATTTTAATAAAAAGATTGAGATCTCAAACAAGGGGTTGGAACATTGCCTCATACCATAGGCAAGGCCCATAATGCTCTACAGTAGTTTTTGCCCCTCATTTCTCTTCACATCCTGCTATAAGTTAGTATGAAGCTTAACACGCCCTTCTTGCTGATAAGTACTAAACTTAAAATTAATTCTGATCTGTCTGATGCACCAAAAACTCAAAAGACAAAAATAAAGAAAATAATTTTCATCCCAAATCATTTAAGTTAGCAATATCACTATTCTTCCAGGCTTCAGACCTAGAAACACTCTGAAAATCATTTGACTGGTAACTCTCCTTAATTACATTAAAGTCCTCATAAAATTGTGCTTTTGTTTTTATTTTTTTCAAATCAAAACCACAATGAGATATCACCTTACACCTTTCAGAATGGCTAGAATCAAAAAGACAAGATATAACAAATGTTGGCAAGGATGTGGAGAAAAAGGAACCGCCATGCACTGTTGGTAGGAATGTAAATTGGTGCAGTCATTGTGGAAAATGGTATGGAGATTCCTCAAAAAGTTAAAAATAGAACTACCATATGATCAAGTAATTCCACTACTGGGTATTTACCCAAAGAAAACAAAAACACTAATTCTAACAGACAGATGCACCCCTATGTTTATTGCACTTTTAGAATACTCAAGATATTACCCAAATGTCCATCTATAGGTAAGTGGATAAAGAAGATACAGTACACAAACACACACACACACACACACACACACATACACACACACACACATACACACACACACACACACACCACACACACAGGAGCATTACTCAGTCAAGAAAAAGAATGAGATCTTGCCATTTGCAACAACATGGATGGACCTAGAGGGTATTATGCTAAGTGAAATAAGTCAGGCAAAGGACAAATACCATATGATTTCACTTATATGTGGAATCTAGAAAACAAATGAATAAACAAACAAAAACCGGAATCAGATGTAAAAATACAGAGAACAAACTTACGGTTGCCAGAGGGAAGAGGAGTGGGGGGGGTGGGCACAATGGGGTAAGAAGAGTGGGAGATACAGGCTTCTGGTTGTGGAATGAATAAGTCATGGGAATAAAAAGTACAGCATAGGGAATATAGTTAATTGTTTTATTTTATTTTAATATTTTAATTATTTTAATGGTGTATGGTGACAGATTAAGTATAGAGTTGGTGAATCATTTTGTTGTATATCTGAAACCAATGTAACACTGTGCATCAAATATACTAAAAATTGTTATTTGTTATTTGAAATGTCTTATTTTATTTCCTCATTTTCTCTATACTAACAAAATTACTCACATACAGTCCATTATCCCCTCACATATACTAGTTGAAATAATGCCTTAATTGATTAACAAATATTAAAGACCTGATATCTAGTCAATTGACTCTAGCTATTGGAAACTATAAAGGAAAATACAGTGTAAAAATTTAGTTCTTGGATACAAGGGGTTTAAATTCGAGGTAAAGAGACAAAAAGTACAAATATATTAAACTACAAATAGAATTCTAAAAACAAAACAAAACAGAAAAAGAGTGAACTAAGAAAAATCTTCATTGAAACTACTGAGTGGAGGCTCACGCTAATTAAATCTGAAGCAATTAGCAAAGTCTTTGATGTTGGCCTTAAAATATAGATAGAAGCTGCATAGGTATAACTGAAGATCAAAAACTTTACTGGAAAAGAATTCCACGTGAACTCAGATATGGTAGAAAAAGCAGCCCTGCATGCTGCTTAGCTATGGAAAAGTACCTTTACCATTCTATTTTTGAGCAGATTTGGAAACTGAGGAACTTCTGGGTAATCTTTAAATAAGGTCTCATGAGTTGTCTTGGCATTCTTCAATGAAACTGATTAGAAAAATGAAAGATCACACTAATACTTATAAAATGAAATTCCACCAGACATTTAAAATAAGCTGATCATGAACAAAGTCCCTAAAAATACATTTGGGGAGAGACGGAGTCTCTTTAACAATTTAGAAATTGCAAAAAGAAAAACATAATCTGTCCACTGCCTAAAAATTGCTGCAGAGTTGTCATAACATGACTGTTGATACCATATTTACATATTTACAATACTTGGAAACATTGAGACAGATTTCATCTAGTATCTGCATACATTTTCCTGAAAATATGCTAACATTTGTAAAGGAATGATATCACATGAAGTGGTAGATGGTCGTATTCATTAATCTTTTCTTTAGAAATGAACTCCACCACTGTCATTCTTGTACAGCCAGGATTTGAGAACCTGTATATGAAGTTCACATCCTTTTCTATTCTAATACTTGCCCATTATCTGGCACCATAGGGTATCTTAAATATCTCTGGCCTAATTTGAACAAAATATACTTAATGATCTCCACAAATACTTTCAAAATTTTATATTTTGCCACCATCAAAATGTATTTAAATAGGTGACAATCAATCCTTAGTAAGATTTCAAGTTTCTACAATACTAGTCCTTATTTGCTTGACCTTGTTTTTGTTCTTACTCCTCCATCCTTTGAAATCTAATCTTTAAATAACCCACTTAGACATCTCTGGTATTAATATTTCTCCCAGAAAATATGATTTTCTGTTCAGGCAAATTGGATTTCCAATGATATTATTAATCTTTCTACAATTTCCCAGTCTTTTGGCTCTCATTTCTTTCTTTAATTTATAAACACTTGCATTTTTCTATGTCTTTGACATACTAAAATAGATGGAGTTTCTATCCTAAATCGTGAGCATTACTAAGGAAATGCAAGAGTCAGGTAGCTGTAATCTTACAATCTTTATGAATACAAACCCACAAAGAAATTTAAACACAATTTCTCCAGTTTACTACAGGAACTATATGATTTGGAAAAGACTAATTATGTACACGGTCATATGTGCATAAATTATGCTAGTTGAAATTTCCCAGGGTTTTAAATTTCTAACAAGAGTAAGAGCAAGAGTTGAGGGTGGGGAAGGGATTAGTAAATAGATAAATGATAGGTGGATATGTAGACAGACAACTAGATAGGTAAAATAAAAATGAATTACATTTAGGTTTAGCTTCTTTTTATATGTATTCACCCCATTTTCTTCTGTGTTTGACATAACAGATATTTTTTGAAAATAGCTTTCACATTATTTCCAATTGGGGCATATTTAACTGATGATGTTAGAACAACAAATACCAGTATTCCACAGATTTTGATAAGCACCCTGTCCACAATTATCACAATAAATTAGAGAATTAAAGGAAATAATGCACAGATATTTTGCATATTTTGAGATTTAAAGCAATTTTTAGCAATTTTAGAAATTAATTTTATAAATATATGATAGATTTAGCCATTTTAAAATCTCTAATTGTTTCATTATAACCAAGTTTATGGTATATTTATAACTTTTTTCTTTTAGAAGGTAGAACTTTCCTTTAAATTAACATATGCTGTAATATTTTAGGGTTTTTAAGTATGTTTTTTAAACTTCTCAGTAATTGCTTTTCCCTTCCCCTTAATAATTTTAGGTGTATAAGTGCAGCATCTGGGGCGCCTGGGTGGCTCAGTTAGTTAAGGGTCTGCCTTCGGCTTAGGTCATGATCTGGGGTCCTGGGATCAAGCCCTTCATTGAGCTCCCTGCTCAGCCAGGAGCCTGCTTCTCCCTCTACTGTTCCCCCTGCTTGCACTCTCTCGCTCTGTCAAAAAAAAATTTAAAAAAATTTTTTAAAAAGTGCAGCATTTTTTGAACCCCAGATCCAGCTTACCGTAAGGAAAGGCTAAGTTATAGTCAATCTCCCACCCAACTTGTATTTGTTTTAATGAAAAGGAAGAAGGCCCAAAAGTTTGGTATGCCAATATATATTAAAATTAAAGAAGAGTATATGTTTGCAGAGGCAATGGTGGCATGGAATGGATATTGTAAGTTAACCCTATTTACATACGCAATTTATCATATAGTTTTTGGAATTAAGAAGTCAAGGTTCATGTGAATTCTTTGGATACTATATGTCATAAAGGAAGCTCAAGTCAGCCTAACAGGTAGCATTATCTTGATGGATAACCACAGATTGATATGTGGTCCAGATTACAAGTACTGGACTTTTTCACAATGGGCTCCTGAAGTATTATCTAGGCTAAACTTCTAGCTGTCTAGATTTGTGCTGGTCAATGCTGTAGCCACCAATCACACAAGCACTTCCAAAATGGCAAATCCAAATTGGGATGTGCTGCAGGTGTAAAATACATGACAGAATTTGAAGACAGTACCAAAAAAGAAATAGAATGTAAAATGTATTATTAAAAATTTTTACATTGATTGAAATGATAATACATATTTTAGATATATTAGGTTAACTAAAATTATTAAAATTAATTTCATGGGTTTTTTAAATTTTTAATTATGGCTGCTAGAAAATTTAAAATTACATATGTGGCTCACATTTAGGGCTGGACTTTTATTTCAACTGGACAGTGATGGTCTAGATATAAGCCCTGTGAAAAGGGGGGCCATTCCTGTCTTATTTTAAATAATATCCTTAGTACCTAAAATGAATGATTGATAAATGTGTTGAATGCATTATTAGTGAATGCCAAACAGACCTTATAATCAGGTACCTTCTTCTCTGAACATTCCTGGAGACATCCTGAAAATCCTTTGTTCTCTTTTCCCTCTACTTTTTTATTCCAAACTAACCATTACCCTTCTGTATCGTTTTAGCATCAACCAGGTTTTGATTAATACTTCACTGTTTTTCACTTTCAGATGTGCTAATACATAAATGCTTCCTTATGTTAAGCTTTAGTCCCTTGAACGGCTGACTTAAAGTCTCCTTTATCTCCTTAGTCAATTAATTGCATTTTCTTCCTTAGAGTGATAGGCTTGGATAGATAGTCTCTTGTCAACTCAACATTATCCATAGCCTCTTCAAAGGCAAGGGAACTACATTTCCCAGAATCTCTTTTTCTGTAAAGTTCCAGGTTTCAGGTTGGAATCTGTCAAGAGGTGCTTTCTCAAGATTTATAAGGCACAAAAAGACCATTGTCTTCCCAAGTCAGTTAAAGGAAGATGAATGGGCAGATGGAGTACAAAACTTCTTCTAAGTAAACTCCTCTTTAAGATAAATAAATAAAACCATGGATATAACATTAATAGGGCCACTCCCACAATAAGGCTCACAACAAGAAAGCAGCCTTGAAGTTCAAACTTTATTAGCTTCACTGTGAGTCTACCCCATACCAGCTATCTTGGTCAGCAACACAGATGCAGGAGCTCCTTGTTTACCGGGTGTATTTATTTTTAATTGCCTTTATTTTTAAATGAGTTTAAACTCTTTCCAGATATTCATTATATATGCAATATATACATATTTTATACATTGTGCATTCCTAATGTATAGGAATACACACTTTTTCATGTATTGATAATATGAAAGCAGATGAAAAAAATGCCATGAAATCCCATCACATTATATATCTATCTTCCAGAAGTAGTGTCCACAAAATTCTGATCACTGTCCTGTGGATATGGATGAACTCTGTGCTCTTACAACTCTTCTGTCCTCTAGATTTCATCCTACCTTGCTATGTAAGAACATTGCCCCAGTGATTCATGTTTCTTTTTTACCTCTCTATAGTGATTCCCATGAATGTTCAGACATGTCATTATTATTTATTATTTCTCTTATAGATTAGGAAAAAAAAAACCCTCTCCTTTCCCTTTATGTCAACTTCCTATGAAGCATCACTTATACTATCTCTAGTTGACTTGTTCTTCTCCCATTTTCTTTCTAATAGATTCAATCAGCCATATTTTCACCAAAATTCTTTTGTGTGTGTGTGTAACTTTTTTTACGAATCATCAGAGACTATCAATATTACTAAGCCTAACAATAGTTTATTTTCTGTCACCAGCCTACTTGGTGTGTATACATTATTTCACCCCAGAGATTACTCCATTTTTCTTTAAAGATTTTATTTATTTATTTATTTATTTATTTATTTATTTATTTATTTATGGGAGAGAGAGAGAGAGAGGCAGAGGGAGAGGGGGAAGCAGACTCCCGCTGAGCAGGGAGCCCAGCGTGGGGCTCGATCCCAGGACCCTGGGATCATGACCTGAGCTGAAGGCAGATGCTTAACTGACTGAGCCACCCAGGTGCCCCTACTGCATTTCCTTTAAACACTTCCTTGACTTAACTGTTTTTGGTTATCTCTGATCACGGTACTGTCCTTAGTTTCCTCCAACATCACCAACCACTCCTTTTGGTCTCTAGTCTTTCCTACCGTGTAATATTGGAATGTTTCAGACTTAATTCTTACAGACATACACACACACACTCTCTCTCTCTTTTTTTCTATATACACTGTCTCCTTGAGTGATCTCATTCAGCTCCAGGAAATAGCATTTCTATGCAGATAACTTCAAAAGTTATAACTCTAGCCGACTTTTTCCCTGAATTCCAGAAATATGTATACATATATATACTTATATATATATACAATATATGTATATATACATATATAAATATATATACAAATATAAATATATATACAATATAGGTGTATGTATATATACATATATAAATATATATATACACAAATATAAATATATATATGCCAACATTTATACCTACATATTTTTATAGTTAACTAATAGGCAAATTAAATTTAATATGTTCAAAACTGAACTTCTAACCTTTAGCAGATGCAACCTGCTCTTACAGCCTTCCCTCTTACACAAACGGCAATATCATTCTTCTAGTTGATCAGGCCAAAATTCTTATTCATCTTTGATACCTCTTATTTTCACATCCCACATCAAATCTGTTAGCAAATCTTTCAAAACTGATAAGAATTCAATCATTTCTCATCACCTCTATACTAAAAGCCACTATCATCTCACTTGGGTTACCGCCATCTCTTAAAGCAATATTCTAATTGGTTTACAGTTTACCCACATTAGAGTTCACAATCCATAATGATTCTGATAGGATACAATTTAGTGCATGTCATCAATTAGTGCATGCTCAAAACTTGTTAACATCTTCCTAAATGACTTACTAAAGCAAATGATCTTATAATGTTTTAAGAGCTTACAAAAACTGGATCCCAGATAAACTTTTTGACTTTGACTTCTACTGTTCTTTTCTTCCCCCATATTTTCCCAATCACAGGGACCCCCTTCTTGAGCTGAATAGGCATGCCTCTGCCTGGAATGCCCCCGTGGAGATCTGCAGGATCCATTTGACATATCCTCTCATGAATATCCACTTTTCACCTTCAGACCTCCTTAAAGTGTATGACTCTGTTGCTTTACTGACACTCAGAATTTAAATTTCCTCAAATCTATAACATAACAACTTCAATGAAACAATAAAATGTTTTAAGTGTTATTTGAACCTTGGGGTTTTATAAAATTAGAATTCAAAGAGAAGAGTTGGAATAACAAAACTGTAAATTTCATCTTTCACAAATACTGATGGAAATGAAATTTTAATGTTAGAGGCTCAGTGGGTGGGGGAGGAGAAAAGCATATAGATTAATAATTGATGGGCATAATTTTGTTTTCCAAATACCCTTTCTATTGTCACCATATCATGCTGGAAAGTGTCCACAACTGTCATGATCAGTTGCCAGAATCCTAAAGGTTAGAAGATAAAATCTCTTTCTCCCCTTACTCATAAATCAACTTTGTCTTTATAAAAATAATGTTAATAAATTACTAGCCCTGGGGCGCCTGGGTGGCTCAGTTGGTTAAGTGACTGCCTTCGGCTCAGGTCATGATCCTGGAGTCCCAGGATTGAGTCCCGCATCGGGCTCCCTGCTCGGCAGGGAGTCTGCTTCTCCCTCTGACCCTCCTCCCTCTCATGCTCTCTGTCTCTCATTCTCTCTCTCTCAAATAAATAAATAAAATCTTAAAAAAAAAAATAAATAAATAAATAAATAAAAATAAATTACTAGCCCTAAACAAAACAAATAACAAACAAACAAACAGGGAAAGCCATAGCAATGACAAATAAAGGTCAAGAACCACTGACAAGTACAACAAGCCTCAAATACTGTTAACACTGTGCTTCCTGAGTGCTTATTCTTACCAGCAGAATAAAGTGCCCATGTATGAATAATGAGACATATTCTCAAACTGAGACACACGGTATGAATAATTCTTAAGTTGGAAAGAAAGGCCACTTGAAAATATTTTTGACTACACAAATTAGTTGAGGCTTGAGGCTTGCAGGAAAATAATGGTATAATTTTCTCTTAAGTATAGCTAATAAAAGAAGGATTAAGAAATACAAATGGCACTGTCAACTTAGCAGATCTCCATATAAATTAACTGATTCATGGGTAGAATTTCAGAATAAAACATGCAATAATTATTCTGATTCACATTCCTATGTTGCTTATTGAAGGTGGTAATAGGGGATGCTTGCTTAATGCAAGCATACATTAATAAAGGTGTAAGAAAAGCTCTAATTTCCTTCAAGATGGAAGGATTCTGGCATTACATAATCAAAATAAAATCTGGTTTATGATGAAATAACCTAGAGTTCTATGCAGAGAATTTTTAAATTACACTTAGTAAAACTTTTATAAAAAACAAATTTTGCATGTTTTATGAAAATCTGGAAATATATATAATTAAATTTATAAAACCCTAGATTTTTAAGAACGGAAAGAGAGGTAAGCTGGCAAACACTATATTTTATTCTCTCTCTGAGCATATTAATTATTCAAGAGGTACATGTTTTAGTCTTCAATAAGTAAATACATATAGCAGAAATAAATGTTTTAATCTTAATAAACTATCAGATGCATTTTCCACCTTCCTTTCTCCCCCTCATTTTCACTTTATCTTTCACTATATTTTTATTATTGGAATCATTAAATTGTACTTTTCAGATACTGCCAGGTGTAGGAGAATTGATATCAGACATAAAAGAATAGCTTATTGCTCTTTAGTACTTATTAGCATAAAAATATAATAATGTATATTTTTCAGCTCATTCCCTGACTTATTTTTCTTAAAATAAAAAATTAAGATGGGAATGTATTTTATCTGAGCAAATATGTGGTGTCAGATTTATTCTGGGGAAAAAGGTAAAGGTCAGCAAAACCCAATTATTATTAAAAAGCCAATATCCAAAATAAAAATAAAAGTAAATTATAAGGAACTATTTTTTCATGCATCCAGTCTAATTATTTGTTTATTATGGATATAGTTTTTGAAACTACACACCATAAATTTACAAAAGCATTGCTCATAAGGTTACTTGTGGACTCAAGAGTTTAGGGAAGGTTTTATTTTTCAGGTTTGGTCTCATCATAATTAGTGTTTGCCTTAGCAAGTCAAGAAAAATAGTCTATTATATAAAAATAATATCAAAATGCTTGCAGTGATACATAATCACAAGCAAAGGAAATATATGTTCTGGATATTTTCAATGTTCCAGATTTATAAAGGGACCTAATGAAGTACATAAAGTATAAAGCTAAAGACCTACCATTGCATTAATATAGAATACTAAACAACAGTGGAGATCTAAAAACATGAAACAGATATTGAAAGCAGGTAAGATATTTCTGAACACTCACAGTATTTGAACTGGAAATTTAATTGAATGAAAATCATCAAGCAATATACATCCAAAGTTTTATAATTTTTATTACATCTAACCAACAAACAAATTATTATCTATTATATGCAAAGTCTTTATTCTTCAGTGACTTTGAATCAATTTACATCCTTGTTGATTTATCCCCTAATAATCAGACATGTGTATAGTCATGAAATTCAGACCGAAAAAGAGCTACAGGAAAATAGCAAACAGGTGATTATGAAAGGATAGGGGAGAAATTTATTTATTTTTTTATTTTTCTAAAGATTTTACTTATTTATTTGACAGAGAGAGACAGCGAGAGAGAAAACACAAGCAGGGGGAGCGGGAGAGGGAGAAGCAGGCTTCCTGCCAAGCAGGGAGCCCAATGTGGGGCTCGATCCCAGGACCCTGGGATCATGACCTGAGCTTAAAGTAGACGCTTAACGACTGAGCCACCCAGGCGCCCCAAGAAATTTATTTTTTTAAAAGATTTTATTTATTTATTTGAGAGAGAGAGAGAGAGCATGAGCAGGGGGTGGGGAGGAGCAGAAGGAGAGGGAGAAGCAGACTCCCCACTGAGCAGGGAACCCAACACCCAGGACCCCGAGATCAATCCCAGGACCCCGAGATCATGACCTGAGCTGAAGGCAGATGCTTAACCGACTGAGGCGCCCAGGTACCCCAGGAGAAATTCATTTTAACTTGGGTTCTAATAAGATTTTATCTGAACACAAAACTAATGATGTACTATATGTTGGCTAATTGAAAATAATAAAAAAATTTAAAAATTAAAAAAAATAAAAAGTTTTTATCTGGAATTACAGCCAATTCAGGTTTTAGCCAAACAGTGAAAGATGTTGAACACCAGCCATGTTAGGGTGACTGGGCTTTCTTCTGTGCACAAATAGGACACAGTAAAGATTTGTTTGGATTTGTTATAGGTTATTTGCTTTAAATAAGTGAATATAGAGGCAATGTGGAAAATGATGCAGAAAGGCAAAATAGAAAGTAGATAGTTAATTCAGGAGATAATGAGGATCACAACCGAAGCAACAGCATTGGGCATGGGAAGGAATGAAGCAATCAGAGTTTTCCATTAGTCAGCCCAAGTGATCATTGACTGATGAATGGATAAGGAAGATAGAGTATATACATACAAGGGAGTATTACTCAGCCATAAAAATGAAAGAACTCTTGATATTTGTAACAACATGGATGGGCCTAGAGAGCATTATGCTAAGTAAAATAAGTCAAACCGAGAAAGACAAATACCATATGATTTCACTTACGTGTGGAATCTAAAAAAATGAAACAAATGAATAAACAAAACAAAACAGAAACAGACATCATAGATATAAGAAATAAACTGTTGGTTACCAAAAGAGGGAGAAGTTGCGAGGTGGGCAAAATAGATGAAGGAGATTAAGAGGTATAAATATTGAGTTAAAAAATCAATAAGTGATGGGAATGTAATATACAGCATAGGAAATATAACCAATAATATTGTAAGAACTTTGGTGACAGATGGTAACTAGACATCATAGGGATCATTTCATTAATGTCTCAAAAATAGTGAATGACTGATGTACACTTGAAATAACATATCTGTGTATATATATATATATACATATCAATTATACTTATATATATATCTATATATATCAATATATATCAATTATACTTCAATGAAAATGAGAAAAAAACTAAAAATTAATAAAGTATAATAAATAATTATTAGCAGGAACACAGGTTTAATTCAGGAAGGCATCCTATTTAAACTTCTAAGAATACAGAAGAAAATAATTCTTGCCCTTTAATGCTTGCCTTCATTCAAGCTAAACCCAGAAATGTGGCCTGGTAGTCAAAATATATTACAAAAAAATCATATGTCTTTGCTATTATGATCTGTAAGCAAAGAAATTTAAATCTTTCTATATATTAAATTATGCCCATGCTTTCTGTTATTATCAAGTATTACTTTCATTTATTTTTTATTTTTTGTTAATTTTTATGTTTTTTTGGTTTGAATTTTAGGTAGTTAACATACAGTGTAATATTGGTTTCTGGAGTAGAATTCGGTGATTCATCACTTACATACACCGTTTAGTGCTCATCTTAACACGTGCCCTCCTTAATACCCATCACCCATCTAGTCCATCCCCCACCCACCTCCCTCCATCAGCCCTCAGTTTGTTCTCTCTTGTTAAGAATCTCTTATGGATTCCCTCTCTCCTTTTTTTCTTTTCCCCTTCCCGTATATTCATCTATTTTCTTTCTTAAATTCCACATAGGAGTGAGCTCTTACGGTATTTGTCTTTCTCTGACTGACTTATTTCACTTAGCATAATACATTCTAGATCCATTCATGTTGCAAATGGCAACATTCATTCTTTTTGATGACTGAGTAATATTCCATTGTATATATGTACCACATCTTCTTTATCCATTCATCAGTCGATGGAAATTTGGGCTCTCCATAGTTTGGCTATTATTGATAATGCTGCTATAAAAATCGGGGTGCATGTATCCCCTCAAATCTGTATTTTTGTATCCTTTGGGTAAATACCAGTAGTTCAATTTCTGGACCATAGGGTAGTTCTGTTTTGAGAAACGTCCACATCATTCTCCAGAGTGGCTGCACCAATTTGCATTCCTATGTGCAAAAATGTTCCCCTTTCTCCACATCCTCGCCAAAACCTGTTGTTTCTTATGTTGTTAATTTTAGCCATCCTGACGGGTGTGAGTTGGTATCTCATGGTTTTGAGTTGTATTTCCCTGAGGGGGAAATGGGGATGAGTGTTGTTGAACATATTTTCATGTGTCTCTTCACCATGTGGATGTCTTTTTTGGAAAAGTGTTTATTCATGTCTTCTGCCCATTTCTTAACTGGATTATTCATTTTTTGGGTGAATTTAGTAAGTTCTTTGTAGATTTTGGATACTAACCCTTTATCAGATGTGTCATTTGCAAATATCTTCTCCCATTCCATAGGCTGCCTTTTAGTTTTGTTGATTATTTCCTCTGCTGTGCAAGGGTTTTTTATCTTGATGAAGTCCCAGTAGTTCATTATTGCTTTTGTTTCTCTAGCCTCTGGTGACATGTCTAATAAGAAGTTGCTATGGCTGAGATCAAAGAAGTTTCTACCTGTGTTCTCCTCTAGGATTTTGATGGTTTTCTGTCTCACATTAAAGTCTTTCATCCATTTTGAATTTATTTTTGTGTTTGGTGTAAGAAAGTGGTCCAGTTTCATCCTTTTGCATGTCACTGTGCAGTTTCCCCAACACAATTTGTTGAAGAGACTGTATTTTTTCCATTGGATATTTGTTCCTGCTTTGTTGAAGATTAGTTGACCATATAGTTGTGGGTCCATTTCTGGGTTCCTCTTCTGCTCCATTGATCTATGTGTCTGTTTTTGTGCCAGTACCATACTGTCTTGATGACTACAGCTTTGTAATAGAGCTTGAAGTCTGGAATTGTGATGCCACCAGCTTTGTTTTTCTTTTTCAGAATTGCTTTGGTTATTTGGATGTTTTTGTGGTCCCATATAAATTTTAGGATTGTTTTTTCTAGCTCTGTGAAAAATGCTGGTGGTATTTTGATGGCAATTGCATTCAATGTATAGTTGCTTTGGATAGTATAGACATTTCAACAAAGTTTGTCCTTCCAATCCATGAGCATGGAATGTGTTTCCATTACTGTGTGTCCTCTTTAATTTCTTTCATAAGTGTTTTATAGTTTTCAGAGTATAGATCTTCCACTTCTTTAGTTAGATTTTTTCCTAGGTATCTTATTGTTTTTGGTGCAATTGCAAATGGAACCGATTCCTTGACTTCTTTTTCTGCTGCTTCGTTATTGGTGTATGGGAATGCAACAGATTTCTGCACATTGATTTTATATCCTGTGACCTTGCTGCATTCATTTATGAGTTCTAACAATTTTTTGGCAAAGTCTTTCAGGTTTTCTACATAGAGTATCATGTCATCTGCAAATAGTGAAAGTTCAACTTCTTCCTTGCAAATTTGGATACCTTTTGTTTCTTTTTGTTGTCTGATTTCAGAGGCTGAGACTTCCAGTACTATGTTAAATAGTAATGGTGAGAGTGAACATCCTTGTCTTGTTCCTGACCATAGGGGAAAGGCTCTCAGTTTTTCCCCATTGAGGATGATATTAGTTGTGAGTCTTTTGTATATGGCCTTTATGATGGTGAAGTATGTTCGCTTTATCCCTACTTTGTTGAAGGTTTTTATCAGTCAAATGCTTTTTTCCATATCTATTGACAGGATCATTTGGTTCTTATCCTTTCTTTTATTAATATGGTGTATCAAATTGGTTGATTTGCAAATACTGAACTGCCCCTATAGCCCAAGAATAAATCCCACTTGGTCGTGCTGAATAATTCTTTTAATGTAATGTCGAATTTGATTAGCTATTATTTTATTGAGAATTTTTGCATCCATGTTCATCAGGGATATTGGCCTGTAATTCTTTTTTTTTTTTTAAGATTTTATTTATTTATTTGAGAGAGAGAGAGAATGAGAGACAGAGAGCATGAGAGGGAAGAGGGTCAGAGGGAGAAGCAGACCCCCAGCTGAGCAGGGAGCCCGATGTGGGACTCAATCCCAGGACTCCAGGATCATGACCTGAGCTGAAGGCAGTCGCTTAACCAACTGAGCCACCCAGGCACCCGGCCTGTAATTCTTTTTTAGTGTGGTCTTTGTCTTGTTTTGGAATCAAGGTAATGCTGGCTTCATAGAATGCGTTTGGAGGTTTCCTCTCATTTATATTTTTGGAACAGTTTGAGAAGAATAGGTTTCTTTAAATGTCTGGTAGAATTCCCCTGGGAAGACATCCAGCTTTTGTTGGTTGGGAGATTTCTGATTACTGATTCAATTTCTTTGCTGGTTATGGGTCTGTTCAAATTTTCTATTTCTTCCTGTTTCAGTTTTGGCAGTTTGTAAATTTCTAGGAATTTGTGCACTTCTTCCAGGTTGCCCAGTTTGTTGGCATATAATTTTTCATAATATTCTCTTATAATTGTTTGTATTTCTGTGGTGTTGTTTGTGATCTCTCCTCTATCATTAATGATTTTATCTATTTGGGCCCTTTTTTCTTTTTGATAAGTCTGTCTAGGGGTTTATCAATTTTATTAATTCTTTAGAAGAACCAACTCTTAGTTTTGTTAATTCATTCTACTGGGTTTGTTTGCTTCTATATAATTTATTTCTGCTCTAATTTATTCTGCTGGATTTAGGCTTCATTTGTTGTTCTTTTTCTAGCTCCTTTAGGTGTAAGGTTAGGTGTTTTTGAGACTTTTCTTGCTTCTTGAGGAGGTCTGTACTGCAATATACTTCCCTCTTAGGACTGCTTTTGCTGAATCCCAAAGGTTTTGGGCTGTCATGCTTTCACTTTCATTTGTTTCCAGGCATTTTTTAAAAATTCTTCTTTAATTTCCTGGTTAACCCATTGATTTTTTAGTAGGATGTTCTTTAACTTCCATGTATGTGAGGTCTTTCCAATTTTTTTTCTTGTGGTTGACTTTCAGTTTCATAGCATTTTTGGTCTAAAAATATGCATGGTATGATCTTGATCTTTTTGTACTTGTTGAGGGCTGATTTGTGACCCAATATGTGATCTATTCTGGAGAAAGTTCCACGTGCATTTGAGAAGAATGTGAATTCTGCTGCTTTAGAATGAAATGTTCTGAATATACCTGCTAAGTCCATCCAGTCCAGTGTGTCATTCAAAGCCATTTTTTCCTTGTTGACTTTCTGCTTGTATGATCTGTCCATTGCTGTAAGTGAGGTGTTAAAGTCCCCTACTATTATTGTATTATCATCAATGAGTTTCTTTATGTTTGTTATTAATGGATTTATGTATTTGGGTGCTCCCAAGTTGAGGGCATAAATATTTACAATTGTTAAATCTTCTTGAAAGATAGATCCCTTAATTATGACATAATGCCCTTCTTCATCTCTTGCTACAGTTTTTATTCTAAAGTCTAGTTTTTTGGGATGCCTGGGTAGCTCAGTTGGTCCTGCATCAGGTTCCTTGCTCAACGGGGAGCCAGTTTCTCCCACTGCCTGTTCTGCCTCCTCTGCCTACTGCTCCCCCTGCTTGGGCTCTCTCACTCTCTGACAAATAAATAAATAAAATATTTTCAAAAAATAAAATAAAATCTAGTTGGTCTGATAAAAGTATGGCTACTCTGGCTTTCTTTAATATCCATTAGCATGATAGATGGTTCTCCATGCCCACTTTTAATCTACAGGTATCTTTAGGTATAAAATGAATCTCTTGTAAGCAACATATAGATGATCTTGTTTTTTTTGTTTGTTTATTTTAATCCAATCTGATATCCTATGTCTTTTGATTGGTGCCTTTAGTCCATTTACATTCAGAGTGATTACTGAGAGATATGAATTTAGTGCCATTGTGTTACCTATAGAGTTGGTGTTTCTGGTTATGTTTTCTGTTCCTTTCTAGTCTTTGTTGCTTTGGTCTTTTTTTCTCCACTCAAAGAGTCCCCCTTAAAATTTCTTGCAGGCCTGACTTAGCGATCATGTACTCCTTTAGTTTTTGTTTGTCCGGAAAACTCTTTATCTCTCCTTTTATTTTGAATGACAGCCTTGCTGGATAAAGAAGTCTTGGCT
The DNA here is from genome assembly GCF_004348235.1 of Phoca vitulina. Lineage (NCBI taxonomy): Eukaryota > Metazoa > Chordata > Mammalia > Carnivora > Phocidae > Phoca > Phoca vitulina. Next base: position 14,883,148 of record NW_022589717.1, read on the forward strand.
GCATATTTTTTTCTATTCAGCATGTTGAATATTTCCTTCTGCTCCTTTCTGGTCTGCCAAGTCTCTATGGACAAATCCACTGTGAACCTGATCTATCTTCCCTGTAAGGGACCTATTTTCCCTCTCTGCCTTCAGGATTTTTTACTTGTCTATGCATTTTGTGAATTTGACTATGGTATGCCTTGGCAATGGCTGACTTTTGATGAATTTAATGGGAGTTCTCTGTGCTTTTTGGATTTTAATGTCTGTGTTTTTCCCCAGATGGAACTTTTCAGCTATAATTTGTTTGAATAAAACTTCTGTCCCTTTATCTCTCTCTTCATCTTCTGGGACTCTCATGATACCAATTTTATTACATTTTACTAAGTTGCTGAGTTCTCTAAGTCTACCTTTGTTGTCCATTACCTTTCTTTCCCTCTTCTTTTTGGCTTCATTATTTTCCATAATTTTGTCTTCTATATCACTGATTCACTCTTCTGCTTCATCCATCTTCATTTTTACGGCCTCCATAAAAATGTTTGCATCTCAGTTATAGCATTTTTAATTTCAGCCTGAATAGATTTTAGTTCTTTTATCTCTGTAGTAAAGAATTCTCTAGTGTCTTCTATGCTTTTTTTCAAGCCCAGCTAGTATCCTTATAATCACTGTTTTAAATTCTAGTCCAGACATCTTACTAATGTCTGTATTAATTAAATCCCTGGCCATGAGTTCTACTTCATATTCTTTCTTTTGGGGTGAATTCCTCTGTCTCATCATTTTGTCGAGAAAAGAAAAGAAGAGAGGAAAAAGAACAACAAAACAAACAAAAAAACTAAAGACAAAAACAGCAAAAAAAGAAAAAAAGAAAAAAACACATAAAAACCCAAGAAAAACAAAAACACAAAACACAAAACAAGAAAACAAAAAAAACTAGGTCCTTAGTGTGTTTTGTTTTGTTTGTTAAAACAATCTAGATCTCAAAACAAAATAAATAAATAAAATAAAATGAAAGTAGACAAAAAATTTAAATATATATATATGAAAAATTTAAAAAATAATAAAAATTTTAAAAAGGAGTTGGAAAATGTAAGAAAATAAATGAAAATAAAAATGAAAGAAATAAAGAATAAAAGTAAAAAGGAAGCTTCATCCTATTTCCCCTAGAACTGAAGCTTTGCAGCACCATATGATCAATAAACTTGGTGGGAGCTAGTTATTTGTGCTGGTCTTCTGGGGGAGAGCACTGCTGGGCTGATTCTCAGGCTGACTTGTTTCTGTGGAAATGTTTCTCCAGAGTGCAGGGTATATGGTTTGGTGTATGTTGCTCTGGTCTCCACTAGGTGGCGATATTTTGGCCCCAGAAGGCAAGATGAAAATGGCCGCACCCTGCTCTCTAGCCTCAGAGCTGAAAGTTCATGCCCTATTCTTCAGTGAGCCCTCACAGAAAAGCAATCAATCACCCTATTTGTTTCCCTGGTTTCCTTCTGAACCCTGCGTTCACTCTGCCCATGTCTGAGCCTTTTTATCTCAGGTGTGTGACTGAGTTTCAAAACTCCAGGGACACCTGCTGCACAGACTGGCACTGGTCTCACCACACTTACCACCTGTCCCAGAAAAGTGGTTGCTTGACTGCATGAGAGTTTATAGCAGAAAGTAAGCACCAAGAGCTGCTGCTCTCTGTTGGCTTCCAGGCTCCTATGCCTGGGAACAGTGCCACATGTTGGCACCACCCATTCTTCCTGTGACCTGGGGATCCTCAGACCACCCTGTTACTCCTGGGATTCTGCCCCTCTTCACCACCTGAGCACCTTTAATCCAGGCACATCTCCAGTGGTAGCAAACTTAAAAGTTCAGATTTTGTGCTCCACCACTTCTAATACTTTGTGGTAGGCTCCCATAAACAGGCTCCCTCCCCCTTCCTCTGTATCCAAAGTTATGTCTCCCTCAAGTGAACTTCCGTACCTCCAACCTCCCAAAAGATGGTCACTTTTCTACTTGTAGACTTGCAGTTTTTGTTCTCTCAGATCTCCTATCGACTTCTTGGGTGTTCAGAATAATTTGATAACTATCTAGCTGTGTTTGAGGATTGAGACAAGCTCAGGGTGCCCCTACTCCTCTGCCATTTTAACTCCTCCCCCATATACTCTCAAGTATTACATTTATATAGTTATATATGTATGTATGTATGTATGTATTTATTTATTATTTTATTTATTTTCTTGAGAGAGACAGAGAGCACAAGCAGGGGGAACTGCAGAGGGAGAGGAAGAAGCAGGCTCCCAACTGAGCAGGGAGCCCCATGTGGGGCTCGATTCCAGGACCCCAGGATCATGACCTGAGCCAAAGGCAGACACTCAACTGACTGAGCCACCCAGGCATCCCTCAAGTATTACTTTTAAATGGACTTTCTTGTATAGAGAAAATGGGTCTAGTTTCTATCATTGCTTTTATAAATAATATATTCTACAAGCATGGAAGAGTCAAAATGAAAAAGCTGAACAAAAAAATTTCATTATTAAAAATAATGGTGTGTTTGTCTGATTCCAAGACTCACATTTCAGCATGTCTGAAATCAGTGTACATCTCAAATTGAGTTTTTATTTTGAATTCAGCACTGTACCTTCTTTATGAGATACTTTTTTCTTTAAGTTTTTATTTTAATCACTCAGGGCTCATCCCAAGTGCATTCCTTAATCTTCATTACCTATTTCACCCATCCCTCCACCACTTTACCCTCTGGTAACCATTAGTTTGTTTTCTATAATTAAGACTCTGTTTCTTGTTTTTTCTCTCTCTCTCTCTGTCCCTTTTTTCCCCTTTGTTCTTTTGCTTTGTTTCTTATATTATGAGATGCTTTTTAAATGATAATGCATTTTACAATTCATGGTGTTTTAAAAATCTAGAAAACAGAATATTAGAAATTCTCTAAATAAATCTTGCCTTTTAAACAATATATTCTTGAAATATTTGTATTATTTTATATATGTACTTTATTTATTATTTTCTTTCTCGATGAACACAAACTAGCTTAAAAACAGTGAATATAATGAATCTTAAGATTCGTCACTTGAAGCATGGTAATCATTTCTAACTTTGCCTCAAAGAAGTTAGGTTTATGAGATGTAAGCTTCTTATCACTTTCCCATTTTCCACTCATTTTATAAGTAATAACATAAAATGCAATAAAATATTCAAATAATTGTACAAATCCTGCTGTATAAAGATACCTAGCAGCAGTTGTATCATTTGATGATTCAAAATGATCACTTATCAGCTAGATTATAATGGTCAAAATTTAGTGTTAAAATAATAAAGAGTGTCAATGTTTAATCTATGAAAGTGTTGGCTGTATAAAATTTAGCATATTAAAATGAATGTCAATGCATACTATTTTATTCCAATTCAACTTTTTAACCCATTGGTTAAAGGTTTCATTGTCAAATAGTAAATATATATTTAAAAAGTGGAAATTTTCTGGTATTTTGATTAGAATATTTATTATCAAACAAGCTCCTTTTTTCAAGGGCCATGTGACAATACACTATTGTTTTCATATGCATGGAACACTTTGATTTGAGATTATTAGAAGCATGTGTACCTAGAAAATATCTAACAAATGGTACAGCACAGAGACCAACCAAGTGCCAGGTCCATGATTGCCAGCTGAATATCAGATCTGATAACAGATGAGATATAAATATCTGCCTTATTAATTCTGAAATCAAGATCATTAATGGCATGTGCCATAGATTGAATGCTTTTATCTCACTCATATGTTGAAACCTAATCCCTCATGTGATAGAATTTGGAGGTGGAGCCTTCAGGAGGTACCCTCATGAATGGGATTAGTGCCCTTATATTAAAAATCCCAGGGCACCTGGGTGGCTCAGTTGGTTAAGCGACTGCCTTTGGCTCAGGTCATGATCCTGGAGTCCCGGGATCGAGTCCCACATCGGGCTCCCTGCTCAGCAGGGAGTCTGCTTCTCCCTCTGACCCTCTTCCCTCTCGTGCTCTCTGTCTCTCAATCTCTCTCTCAAATAAATAAATAAAATCTTTAAAAAAAAAAAAAATCCCAGAGAGCTCCCCTGCCATGTGAGAGCATAGCAAAGAGATGTCCATCTATGAATCAAGAAGGAGGTCCTCACCCAACACAGAATCAGCCAGCAACTTCATCTTGGACTCCCTAGGCTCCAGAACTATGGAGAACTTAATTTCTTCTTTTTTTTTTTTTTTGAGAGAGAGAGAGAGACAAAGAGTGAGAGAGAGAGAACACGAGCAAGGGGGAGGGGCAGAGGGAGAGGGAGAAGCAGACTCCCCTGCTGAGCAGGGAACCCGATGCAGGGCTCGATCCCAGGACCCTGGGATCATGACCCGAGCCGAAGGTAGATGCTTAACGGACTAAGCCACCCAAGCGCCCCTTGAGAACTAAATTCCTGTGGCTTATAAGCAAGCCACCTAGTCAATGGTTATTTTTGTTATACAAAATACTTTTGTCAAACAAAGGCAGCCTAATATTTATGCATTTTTTTAGGAATTAATTCACTAATTCTGTGTGAACCTAAGTATAATTCCTTTCTAGTTGCAAATGAATTTAATATAATTTCTGTATAATAGACATATAAGGAAACAGATATTGAAAAATTATAGGACTTGCTTAATATCACAATTATCCAAAAATAAAGCAGACGTGAAAATGAAATCTAACGAATTCACACCCGATGTCCTTTCCATGTCTAAGAAATGTAGTAGTTTAGTAGTTGTGATTTTACTTAGAATTAGGCACACTTTAGATTTCTAACACATAAAATTCTGTATATATACGAAGACCCATACTTACTATGAAATGTTCATTTCAAAACACAGAGTGCAGTAGTTAATTTTTTATTTTTATTTATTTTTAAAGATCTTTTATTTATCCATTTGAGAGAGAAACAAAGAAAGCACAAGCAGGGCGAGAGGCAGAGGGAGAGGGAGAAGCAGACGTCCTACTGAGCAGGGAGCCCAATGTGGGGCTCGATCCCTGGACCCTGAGACCATGACATGAGCCAAAGGCAGACACTTAACCATCTGAGCCACCCAGGCGCCCCAGTAGTTAATTTTTAGACTCTGAAGTTAGATTGCCTGGATTGCAAATCGTCTAAATGCCACTTACTGTCTAGTATCTCTGATCTTGGTTAAATATTTATGTTTATCAAGCCCTCATTTTTATCGTCTGCAAAATGAAAGCAGTCATCCCCACCGAACAAGGTTGTTATTAAAAACAAGAGATAATGAGAAACAGTTATCAAAATGTCTTTCACATAGAAATTGCTCAGAAATTGTTGGCTACTATGGACTATTATTATCTTTAAAAACAGAAGAGTACATAGGCATTGAATATAGGATCTGGATTTGTGAAACTTGTAATCAGTAGACTGGGTTAGAATCTGGGTCTTGCCACTTCTTAGCAATATAAACTTGAACAATTATTTTGCTTCTTTGGTTGTTGGTTTCCTTTTCTCTAAAACAGGCAAAACAATGTTTGTCCACACAGGATGATTTTGAATATCGAATGAGTTAAGAATTATTACAGCATATGTAAACTATAAAGCTTTATAAAATATAAAGTGAGAAACAAAAAGTTAGAAAACTGGAGAGCTATTGTGGCAATATATTACTTCTAAGCCACCTAAAATGACTTATAATTTTTAAGAAGCTGCAAATTTGAGATTACATTATAAAATCTTTCCTTAATTTATCTAACTTAAATCAATATATTTCATTAATATCAACACCAAGAATTTAAAAAAAAAAAAAGGGAAGCAAAATATACGCAAAATATACGCAAAAAACAAGCACAATTTGCAAAGTAAACAAAACACAATTTTATTTTTGTGTCCCCACCTCTTTCACTGCAACTACTTAAAGTGTGGATAAATTTCACTTGTCCTGAATAAAAATTCTGGTATACCTATCACTTTTCCTTCTTTCTTGGTAATAATTGGTCCTATAGCAAATTACATTTCAATTCCAGTTTTGCAATTAAAATGGATAATACCAGATATTTTAAAACTCAGAACTTGACTTAGATATAAAATTTTCTTCTTCCCTAGCTTGGACCTACTTGAAATTAATTTTGCGTGGAAGAGAGAAATTGTCTTTCTTTCCATCCTTTCTTTTCCATTCTTTCCTCAATTGTTTTTCCTTATCATTTAGCTGACCCTCAATTCCAAGTCAGGAGAAGGAGGAAGTATGATAGAGTTAGAGTTCTTTCTTAGCCGAATAGCTTGGCTGGCCATCTCAAGCTTGGCCTATCAGATAGTTAAGATAGACTTCTCCTGAGTGGAACCTGCTGGGCACCTTTCAAACTTTCTTAGTCTGGGAAGTTTATCTCTATCTTAAGTGGTCACTCACAACCTCTCCTCTGTGTCCGGTAATTTATATGCAGACTCTTTCAACTGAGGACTGCTTCCTCCTCTGGGGCTCTAGGAAAGAGAAGCCAATACAACCTCAAATCACCAGCTTTCTTCTCTGGAGGTCAAATCTGGCCCATGTGAAACACTCACATATCCTTTACTTTAGCAACCTGATGGAGTAGACCTCTCAGAATGCACCCACACTCCCTGGCTCTGCTACCAAAGCCAGCCCTATGAATTTCCCAGCTTAAAGCAATCTCTGGTCCACAGTCTGTTTCCCCCTTCATACTTTTGTCACGTACAAGTTTCTTTTCCCCCAGTTGCAACAAGTAGGTCAACATTTACCAAGCAGTTCTATTGGCTAGCCCCTCATTAGGGGTTCATTCCCACCACTCCGAGACTCACAGCAGGGCAATCCTTCCTTGCAAAGAAATCTTCTCCCTAATCCATTTACCCTTCTTTTATATATTTGAGCTGGCTGTAGGTTCTTAAACCATTTTCTTTTAAGTCCACATGAAAACATCTGCTTCATGTTCAGTGTTAATATCTATAATTGTACTATAGTCCTTGAGACACCAAAGAATAGCATCTTGTTACTTGTGGATAATCCTGCATGCCACACATCTAGAGCTGCTTGAAGGTACTCAAGAAGTTCTTCAGTATGAAAGACTGTGTCATAAACACAGTTTAGGCCATGTGTTTATCAAAGAAGGTCCCCGCCCCCACAAAAAAGTATGATGTGACAAAGAGGAAACTATCACAGGAACTAATTTTCTCATAAAAGAAGTAGAGGGTTCAAAATGTAGAAAGCTCAGTAGAGGTTTCTGAGTGAATAGCAAAAAATATATTGTATATTTTATTCATAACTCTAGTCTGTGTGGCCAAGCCAGCCTTAGAATATCAAATGAAAGCTTGATTTTTTTTTTTTCCAATCCTGGAAGATAGGAATTGACATCTTCTTTCTTGGTATTTCCAAGAGGAATATTTTATAGTACTGTAATAAGCTATTATGATTTTAGAAAGATCTTATCAGTCAATGCACTTGTCTTGATGCACTGTTACTTTTTCTTTTATCGTAAGATGTTTCATAGATGAATATGTACAAGAGAGTATTAGGCAATAGCAATAACAATAAAATAACTATGCCTTGGAGCAACGTGTGCTTTGTGAATGTGTGTGAGACTGGGACATAAAAAATCTGTCTCAGATTTCCTATCTTGGATGTACATTAAAAAATGGGATTTCTAAAAGGGAATGATGAATATGAAGACACAGAAAAACTTTGATTAATCAGAATCTGTCTCAATTTTTCATATAAAGTACCAGAGGATTGAAAAATATCCCCTCCTATGTCAAATCATGAAAGTAGCATATGGCAAGGGATGTTTTATTGAAATCACTGAAGCCTAACTCTGAAATTCAATGCCTTTCCAAGATTAAGAAATTACAGTAATTGTAGTAATGGTGAAGTCCCTGGCATGAGTCTAGGAAGATTTTTTCTAACATATCTGCTTACACATCAAATAATAACCAGCCTCTGAATCCTCTTCTGCGAAAAAAATCCTAGGAATTAAAGAATGGTGGAAGAAACCGGGAGTGTGAGGTGTCCTATTTGACTGTGATTGCTTTAAGAAGCTAGGTGCAATAATTGTAAAGGAGGGTTATATAAAATTGAGTACAAGAAAAATAAAACAAATTTTCTGCAAAAGTTAGCTTTCACCCCAATTCTTCCTACAAATGGTTACAATCCCAGAAAGGCCAGAAATCCATGAAAGGTGAGTTCTATGAACACTGAAAACCATTGGGCTAATCCTGTATCTACACACACATCTATGTTGGTGACAGTAACTCTGCATTTTGCTTGAGCAGAACCCAGTGCACATAAAAAGTAGAACATATTTTCACTTTTGTAGCCTGGCCAAAGATTTCTTGAAGAGAACCTTGACTGTTTCTTCTGACTAGATTTTTTATGTCCGAAGTGCCACACACAGCCCTTTGTCTTTCACTTCTACTTTTAATTACTTAATTCCAAAAGTTGTTTCCAGATCAAATGGGAGACTGAAAGTAAATAGCTCAGAATAGTGAGGATTGAATATTAGAGATCAATCTTGCAGAGAGAATGACTCCTAGAAGTTCTCTTTTCCTTAATAAAATCTCAGTTTTCATTAAAATTCCTTTCCAAATTTGATCTAGTCAATACAGAAACAATCAGAGCAGATTTCATAAAGTGAGGAACTTCAACTATTTTTCAATTTGGCCTTCTTTTGATGCTGGCAAAATATCAATGAAGAGATATAGGAAGTGAGAGTGAAAAGCCCAACAGAAACAAGAAGCAGCAAGTATTTGGATTTTTTGTTTGCTTATGCTTGTTTTCACTTTTGTTTTGTATGTTTTTTGTTTCTGAAATAAGGATAATATTTTCACTGTTTCTCAGTAAAAAGTACAAAGTAAAGGCAGAGAGAAATAGCCACATAACCTACACAAAAAGGCTAAAACAATAATTAAGATGAGATCATGCAGGACAAGCAACAGAAAATAGAGTAACAGGGCAAAGCAAACAGAGAACTTCGGGAACCAAAACTGAAATTTGATTCCCTAGTTACATGTAACTAGAGAGTAATATTCATCTTTATCAAGAAAACAAAGCAGACAGAAGCATTATATCATGTAGTTGGCTATCTGAATCTGTGTCTTAGCCATTTGATAAAATTGTGTAATTTAACCAAAATGTTATTTGCTGTTTTATTCAAGGAATTCTTTACTTTTCATAGCAACCTTGATTAAAGCAAACAAAAATCATGATATAGAAACTCCTAAGAATCTGTAGAGACCCTCTCTCATCTGAGACAGGGATTAGTTTGACTGGTTAACATAAGTAGTTCAGCCTTACCAACACATGCCCTCAATCACAATTTAAACTTTTTCGTTGCTTTAAAAATATTTCTACTGAATTATTATGGTTCTTGCATGGGTGAAATAGCAAACAGCTGTGAAAAAATAATTGCATTCCTTTCAGAGTTTCAGACTTACTCTTGGCTTTGATCTTAAATGATCAAACCCTTGAAGAGGACATGTGCAAATATTTTAGAACTAATATATAATACCCAGTTTCTTCTTAAAAGAGAAGAGGAAATTAATGGGTAATATTCTATACAATTATTTTATAGTTTTTAAAACTAATGAAATAGTCAAGCAATCCTTTTTGAAACTATTGTTACAAGGTAAGAGTGTATTAGAGCAATAGGTTCATTCTGATTATTAAACCTTGTAAAAATTTTAGATCTGGTTTCTGTTCTCAGAAACCAGGATTTTGACTTTTCTACACTATTTGATTTATTTATTCACATTATCTCAATTCTTTCAAAATAAGATCTTGAAAGTATCAAAATAATATCTTGGTGAAGGTGAACAAGGTCGAGTTACTCTGGTTAACACAGGTGATGACATATTCTAAGTATACACTGTTGAATGAGGAAAAAAAGAAAAATGTCTCAGCAAGTCTCATGAAGAATTCAGACATCTATCAGGATACAAAAGTAACTCTGTTGTCACTGTGACACAGCATGTGTATGTTGATTGTTTTCTCCCTACTAAAAATTTTTGGCATTTACTCCAAACACAAGCTCTACCATGAGCTCTGATTATGTCCCTTTGTCATTTTCCAGCTTAAGACATACCCAGATACCTCAGATACTATTCTCAGACCTTACAGCTGGCTAATTTATAGATAGGTGCCATTGGTCCATGCCCTAATTTCTTTAATAAGCTATAAACCTGAGGTGTGGCAGTCATACACTGGAAGACATAGTGGCCTATTTTAGGGAATTGTACATAGCTGATTCACTGTCACATGTGCTTTCTAAGTTGGGGATGGTCTTATACCACCGTAGTCTTCCACTTATGAACACTGAGTAAATACTTTAAATAAAGTATGGGTTTTAATTAATAACAATGTATCAATATTGAGTCATTCCTTTAAACAATGGACCATACTCATGTAAAATATTAATAATAGGAGAAACTTTGTGTTTCTATTAATAAAATACATCATAATATGAAAAAACTGGTCGTATACTAGGAGAAGATATTTGCAATGCATACAGCTAACAGTAAACTAGTATCCAAAGTGTTAAACAGACAGGAAGAATGGGAGAGGCAGAGAGAGAGAAAAGAAGAGAAGAGAAGAGAAGAGAAGAGAAGAGAAGAGAAGAGAAGAGAAAGAAGAGAAGAGAAGGAAAAAGGGAAACTATCAACCAAGAAGGGAGAAAAACAACTTTTAAAAAAACTTAGGAAAAAATGAGGAAAATTTACACTGAGGAAATTGCCTGCTCTCATGCAACCCAGTAGGATTGTAAATGGTAAAATCATTTTATAGAGCAATTTGGCCATATCAAGAAATTTTGAATGTGCTCTTACTCTATACTCAATAATTTTGTCTCACATGTGTATAGGAGCTATATACATAGTATTTATTACAGCATTATTTGTAACATTTGGAAATAACCCAAATGTCTTACTACAGTAGAAAGTATACCAAATACCAAAATTGTGGTATATTTACAAAATAGAATATTATACCACAATTAAAATGAGTAAACTAGAGTTACATATCAATGGGAATAAATCAAAATTCATAAATTAAAGTTACACAAACAGGGAAAGTAGCTCAACAGTATAATCAGATTGAGCTACTTTGTAAAAGTTCAAAGATATGGAAAACAATGCTATATTTTACTTACATATACAAATGCATTACAGTTAGGGGAAAAACATCAAAGTCGTAATTATGAGTACCTCTGAAGAAGGAGAAAAGGAGATAGGAAAATGAAATTTGAGAAAAGTAAAAGGGTTTGATCTGTTTTGTTTCTTTAACAAAAAATTCTGAAGTGAATTTGACAAAGTTGTTACAATAAGTAAGAGAAAAATAAGTATAATAATAAGAGAAAAATAAGTAGTCAGTATGTGATTTTTGTGTTTTATTATTTACTGTGTTTCTGTATATATTCATATATAATTAAATTCTAAACATTCATATTATAAATTTGATAATACATTTAACAGTTTTTGTATAAAAACATAAATTTTCTTAATAACTGTTATAGGTGATACTTTTTTCTTTTATTTTTCTTCTGTTTTTTTTTTAAGTTCTCTCACTTTTTTTATTGAAGTATAATTAGCATATGTTATATTAGTTTCAGGTGTACAACATATTGATTCAACAATTCTATACCTTACTTAGTGCTCACCAAGATAAGTGTAGTTATCTTCTGTCACCATAAAATACTATTACAATATTATTGACTATATTCCCAATGCTGTACTTTTCATCTCTATGACTTATTTATTTTATAACTGGAAATTTGTACCTTTTAATCTCCTTTGTCTATTTCACCTTCTCCAAAACAACCTCCCCTCTAGCAATCACCAGTTTGTTCTCTGTATTTAAGAGTCTGTTTTTGTTTGTTCATTTATTTGTTTGCTTTGTCTTTTAGATTTCATATATAAGTGAAATCATATTTGTCTTTCTCTGCCTGACTTATTTCACTTAACATAATATTCTCTAGGTCCATCTGGGTTATCACAAATGGCAAGATTCCATTCTTTTTTATGGCTGAGTATATTCCATTATATATATATATCTCACATCTTTTTTTATTATTTTTTTAATTTTAATTCCAGTATAGTTAACATACAGTGTTACATTAGTTTCAGGTGTACAATATAGTGATTCAATAATTCTATACATCATTACTCGGTTCTCATCACAGTAAGAGTACTCTTAATCCCCTTCACCTATTTCACCCATACCCCCACCCACCTTCTCCCTGAAATGCTTTATTTTATTTTATTTTTTTTAAGATTTTATTTATTTATCTGACGGAGAGAGAGAGAGAGAGAACAAGCAGGGGGAAAAGGAAAGGGAGAAACAGGCAGATGCTTAACCTACTGAACCACTCAGGTGTCCCCGAAATGCTTTATTTTAAATGAGTATCCTCAGCTAAAGTTATTACTTTTTAACAAGAACATTTTTTTACTTGAAGCATACTTCAGAATACATGCTTCTAAAAGATATATATAAAATTCCATCCAAGAAAAATAGAATACACATTTTCTTCAAATGCCTACAGAAGAGTCCCCTGGTTAAATCACATAAAAAGAGACATAACAGATATTACAAATTTAAGAACACTGAATTCATACCAAGTGTATTTTCCAATCACAGTGGTACAAAACTAAAGATCAACAATAAAACAAGCTGGAAAATCTACAATGTAAATATTAAATATTTAATATGTAAATATTAGATAACACACTACTGCACAAGCAATGAGCCAAATAAGAAATCAAATGGCAAATCATAATATGTCTCAAAACAAAAGAAAAAGAAAACACGATATTCTAAAACCTATGGGATGCAGCAAAAGCAGATGTTAGACTGAAATTTACGCTATAAATGCTTGTCTTATAAAAAAAAGATCATGGGGCAACTGGGTAGCTCAGTGGGTTAAGTGTCTGCCTTTGGCTCATGTCATGATCCCAGGGTCCTGGGTTTGAGTCCCACAGGGGGCTCCCTGCTCAGCAGGGTGCCTGCTTCTGCCTCACTCTTCTTTCTCTCTTTTGTTCAGCTTCATTATTTTTCATTATTTTATCTTCTAGGTCACTAATTCATTCCTCTGCTTCTTCCAGCCTGCTGTTCATTGCATTAAGTCTGTTTCCACTCTTGTTTATTGTATTCTTCATCTCTGATTGATTCTTGTTTAACTTTTTTATCTCTGTGGTAAGGGTCTCACTGATGTCTTCTATTCTTTTCTCAAGCCCAGTAAGTATCCTTATGCTTATGATTGTTCCTTTAAATTCTGCACCAAACATGTTACTTATATCTTTTTTGCTTAGATTTCTGGCCACTGTCTTATCTTGTTCTTTCATTTGGGATAAATTCCTCCATCTTGGCATTTTGTCTAAGTCTCTGCCTTCTCGGTGTTAGAAAAGCTAGTTATATCTCCTGCTCCAAAAAGTCATGTAGTGCCCAGGGCCTGGCACTTATTAGGGAATGTCTCTGGTGTGTGTTGTGTGCGCTCTGCTTTTGTGTTTCAGTTGTTCTATCCTTCACGCCAGTCATCTGCAGAGGCTCCCCTTGCCTGCTTTGGGCAGTGTTTAGTCCCTGGCCTGAATGTGGTAGTTTTAACTAGGTGTGCTCCAGTCTGCTTGTGAAATGAGACCTGACACCAACTTCACCAGAAATGAGGCTATGCAGAACTCTTTGGTTGGGAGTTGTGGTGTGGGCAGATGTTTATGCTGGTCTTCTGGGGAAAGACCTGCCATGCTAGGACTGAGGCAATCTTGACCAAGAAGGCCACTTCCAGAGGAGCATGGGGTGGGGGATGGTAGGTTGTTGTAAGCAAGTTAGTGAGCCAGTGAACTTTGCCTCCCAGGGACACTCTCCAAGATTCGTGAATAATCTCCCCACTGTGTGCCCCAGGCATTGTTCAGATCACTGTTTCCATGCTGTCTGCCCCGAGATTGTTTTTCTGTCTTTTCTCCAGGAGCAGAGAAGTACCCTTCAGGTTTTATGCCTGCCAAACCAGCTGACCTTTATAACTACAGGCTTTGTGGCACCTGGCTGGCTCAGTTGGTTGAGCGTCTGCCTTCAGCTCAGGTCATGATCCCAGGGTCCTGTGATCAAGCCCCGCATCAGGCTCCCTGCTCAATGAAGAGCCTGCTTCTCCCTCTGCCCCTACCCCCTGCTCATGTTCTCTCTCATTCTATCTCAAATAAACAAACAAATAAATCTTAAAAAAAAAAAAAAAAAAAAAAAAAAACTACAGGCTTTAAGCCCCACTGGTTGCAAGAACTCATTTTCCAAGCCAATGGCTTTGGGGAAATATTTTCCCTGTGTGTTCCCCTGTGTGTTCCTCTCTGTCTCACTCTTCTTTGAGACCATGGCTTTCTACCCTCCACAACACCTGTGATCTGTTTCTCCTTTAAATCCCATCTCTGCACTTCCTACCTTCTTCGATGTGGCCTCTTCTCTCCCTATAGTTGTGGAGTTGTTCTGTCAGTCATCAAGCCAATTTCTGGGGTATCTGGGATAATTTGATAGTTATCTAGTTGGATCCATGGATGAGATGAGCCTAGGGTCCTCCTACTCTGCTGCAATCTTTCGTAAATGTAGACAGAGAGTAAAAAAAAGTAAAAAAGAAACTAGAAGTTAGTTTATTTAGTTTCCTAAAATCTCTTTGAATATAACATTAGGTAAAGATATAATAAATATGGCAATCTTAAGCTTCTTTTTTAACCTGATTATATCTTTGAAGTAGTTCAATCAAAGCAAGGAGAGAAGTTTAATAAGGTGTTTTTATTTTTTCCATAGACCTATTTAATTTTAATTGTGCAGTAATGTGCTGAATATCAAGACTTGGAAGTTAGGAAAATTAAATTTGAAGTTATCTTGAAAGAAGCTTTTAACATATGAAATATATACTATAATAAATATATAGAATTTTTTTGAAGTTGCCATTCAGAAAATCATTAATTTATACATGTGAAACATGGCTACATCATGAAATATGGCTAGCTTTCCCTAGCATGACTATTCTTTGAACAACCATGAAATAATATATTCAAAAGAGCAGCTGCTTTGGTAATATATTTAAGCTGATATCCTAATTTTTAAAGAATGAGCCTTACATGCTTTGTGAATATTTATGTTTCATTTTTCCTTCCAAAAAAATATTAAAGAAGATGAAAACTAATGGACAATTTCAACATTAACTCTGGTCTGTGAAATAAGTAAAAAATAAAATAAACAAAAAAGAATGAATCAAAACTCATTATTTTGTCAGATTTCTCTGACTTCTCTAGATTAGAGTTTTCATAATTGGCTGTAGTTCAACAGCCAGATGAATAAGTGAATGTACTTGCCTCTTGAATCAATATAAATATAATACATAATGTGAATTTTCAGGGCTAATTTCTGAATTTTAGGTAGGCTTCGTGGATTAACGTGTGGTGCTTAGTAAAAGAGTTAAATTTAATTAATTTCTATAACCACATAATACATCCTCAAGTGTGGCTAACTTAGTAAACATTTTATTACTATTGATGAAAAAGTGGGTAAGAACGTGTGCTCTATTGCCAGTTTTCACAAGGACAAATACATTACTACAAAAAAAGGAACAATATTTAAAAAAAAAATACTGAAAATGTAGGGGAGGAACACCTTTCTGTTTTTCCCTTCTAAGTTCTTTGGCTGGTCTAATAATTACATTGACATAAGACAGATTAACAGGAGAAGGACAAATTTAATTCGTCAAACAAAGGGGTTTGGACTTGGGGTACCTAATTAGTGAAGAAATAGCAAGGTTTGTTTATATAGCCATCTCAGCCCCGAATTCCCTATCTCTCGCAGTAAGGATGCCTTCTACTCTCCAGGTGCAGGAAGGATACCCTTCACATGGAGAATTTTTTCCTGTTTTCAGGGGGACAAATGTGGCTCAGAGTGTTATTGCACTGGCTATTTCTTAAGTAACTTTAATTCAGAACAATCAATATGCCAATCAATATGCATATTTTGGAGTGGTATATTATGATCCCTTTGGAACCATAGACCTGAAAGATGAAGGATGTCTAAAATTAATTTTATGTATAACTTAGAAATTTGGGTAATGGGAAAGAGAAAGACACTTTTATGAGTTTCAAACTGGAGGTGCACCTGTTAATGTTCCAGTAGGGGAATATTCACACCTGGGAGAATAGTTCATTCATTCATTGCTTCATTTAATATATATTATAAACAATACAATTGTGTTGATAAAGTCTTGACATTTAGTGCTCATAATTTTTGTAGAAAATAGATAAAAACACGGTTTACCCTGATATTGCCTTGGGGAAGTGCAAAGTCCAGTAATGGAGAGACAAATTCCTATAGAAACTGACAAAAGACCTACAGAAACTTTTCCATAGCTGAGATCTAAAGTACTGGTGGAAATGGTCAAGCAAAAACAGGAGTGTGTGTGTGTGTGTGTGTGTGTGTGTGTGTGTGTGTGAGAGAGAGAGAGAGAGAGAGAGAGAGTTGACTTGAGCTGCAAGTTTAAAAAAGTGACCTATTTTCTTTATTGTTGAGGCATAGAATCATAAAGTAGGGTGAAAGCTATTTTAAGAGTCCATGAATCTATATGTATATGTGTACCAGCTACCCATAGAACAAACAATATGTCTTTGGATATTTTATATTTTTAAAATGTATATAGTAAAATGCAAATGCATTAAATTTTATTGCTGAAATCAGAGTAACCATTTTTCCCTCAAATGGATGCTAAAAGGTCAATGACACGGAGGAATAGGGACACATAATTTTAAAGTTAAGAATCTTCCTCTGTGTTGAAAATGTGGAGAATCTCTGATTGATAACATCAATCTCCAATTTGGTAAATTTTAAAATGTACTGAAGGATCATTGGCCATTTTCCTAGGTTGTCTAAAACCCCGACAATATCTGATAATATGGTAAAATACATACCTTTGTACAAGTTTGGACCATTTTCTAAAGGTTAAGTAGTCCAGATATGTTAGATATATTAATAACTCTATGATAGCAACATAATTAACAATATACTTTGAAATTCATTTTATTTTCACAATTGTGGACAAAATTATAGTTATAGGATTAATTGCAGCAAAGATAGGTAAGCAGTGCTAACATGACTAGAACATGGTGGTAGAGAAGTGGAATGTCTAGAGAAGTGGAATCCAATATTATTTAGAAAAAATTAAATAGCATAACCCTCTCTGGTAACTGCAGAAGGTAAAGGACAAATATATTTCAGATGATTGCAGGTTTCCTAACCTGAGAAATTTGGACTATGAGGGTGGGCCAATTTTAAAGAAAGACCCTTGACTGAATTCTTGTCAAATAGATAACAAAAAAGAAAAGAAAAATTCAAACGTGCCAATTCCATGAATATGAGGTAAACCGCAGGAAGCAGTTCCATGACAAACCCATCCAAGGTGAATTTCAGCATTTGGGACATAAAGTTATGAGATACTGAAACAGGAATGGCAGTTAGAAAGTATTAGTATAGATGAATTTCTTTGGCAGTCTTATTCCCTCACATTCTATTGTTATTTTCTTTTTCAGTGGACACCTTGGCCCAATTTACCATGCTATCAGCTTTGCCTGCTCTTTCTATACTTGCTGCCCTTTTTCAAGATAACTTCAAAATAGTAAGCTTCAAACAATGGCTTGGTGGTATAGGCTACTAAGGGTTTTGTTGACACATATTGTAATCAGCTGAGCAATTTTAAGTCACACTTGGGGAAAAAAGTCACTGAGTAACTTGAGACTCCTTCCTGCATGGATCCTATAGGGACTATAATAGGGAAAAGCATGGTGTTCTTTTTCCTTGAAAAAGTTTTGGGTGAGCAGTTGTCAAAAATAAAAAGTTAACAATTGAGAATATTGGAGTGTGTTGAAAGGCCCCTTTTCAGCCAAGAAGTAAGAACTAATCTGACAGCAATATGTCCACTCTTTATACACACATTCACTTGTAGAACATCCTTGGAGACCTTATTCACTACCCAATGTGCTAAAGGCAGAGGTTATACAACATGTAATTGTAACCAACATGTAGAAATGTCTGCTGACCTTATTTTTGCAAGGTCCTAGATGACCCTACTTAATTGTGTCATTTTGCCATACCTGGGTTCCCGGGTTTGCTCAGCATCCAGCACATCTCTTGTGATTACTGAAGCTAGTAATAAGCAAAATCATCCCAGATGGAACCAGAGATGCAGAACTAATCATTTGAAAAGTATATTCCTCCTTTGGTATGATTTTAATCTCTACTTTCTATGAAAAATCAAATTTATTTCAGGAAATAATAAGGATGTGGATTGCTCTGTGATTTGCAGTTTTCAAATTTGGAGAACACGGTGATACTTGCAAGCCAAAGAGAAACAATTTAGTTCTTCATATCCAGTATTATAATTGACATTTTTAATATCAGTCATAATCCCAATGCTTTTTAAAATGACCTTTTCAGTTATTGCAACAAGAATCAAAGGTCATTTCTCCATTAGAAAGGCAATAGTTTTTAAACAAGACCATGGAGGAGCCAGATGAAAAGGATGCCAATCATTGTAATAAGCTAGACAATTAAAGGAACGGTAGCACCATGTTATATCAGTTAGATGATTTTTAACACAATTTTGGAACATAAATACTGATAACTTGACAAATTTCATTTAAGTGTTTTATTTTTAATAAGTGCAAAGAAAATAAATACCACTGAAGTTTGGTTATGAATATACTTGTAAAATTTGTTATTGCTGTTGTCTTATAGAAAACCAAAAAATTAGTTTTAATATCTAAGAGGTTAAGTAATTTCCAAATTGTCCTGGGTTTTTTGAAGTCAGTGTAAGTGATCTTTATCCATCAGTCAATGGCAGAACTACACCTCTCTGTGTCAGCTGTATTTTCAGCAGCTTGCCTGATGAAATCCTAACAGCCTAGCATTTAAGAGGCTGGAGCAATGATAGCATCAATCATATTTTTCCTTCTGAATATTTTCATTATTTAAAAAAATTATAAAAGGGACTCCTGGATGGCTCAGTCAGTTAAGCGTCTGCCTTCGGCTCGGGTCATGATCCCAAGGGCCTGGGATCAAGTCCCGCGTCAGGCTCCCTGCTCCGTGGGAAGCCTGCTTCTTCTCCCTCTGCCTGCCGCTCTCCTTGGTTGTGTGTGCACACGCTCTCTCTCTCTGACAAATAAATAAATAAAATCTTAAAAAAACAAACAAACAAATAGCTCAGGGTTAAAATGTGGCCATACAGTGTCTGAAGATCTCAGTGTTAACAACGGAGTGGAGTGGCAGAGCTTTTATTAACTGTGTGCCATGTAAGCATCAATACACAGGGGTGTTAATACCAACAGGGCTAGAGAGCGAGATGCTGCGATGCTGGAACATTGTCAAGTCAGCCGAGAACTGAGAGGTCAAACATAAAAAAAATTACAGTAAGAGGTTTATTCAGTTTTTTTCTCCTGTCACCACTTCAGCCACTGTTCTGCATTTATATAGGCCTCTCTACAGTGTTTATTATGGTTTCATCACCATCATTAAACAACGTTATCAGACCTTTGTAACTGTAGTCCACCAACTTGTTTAACTTCTAAAACAGAACACTTTTCAAAACATCTCCACTCTTCTCATTTTGCTTCTCTGTTGAAGACTTTAGGAGGATGTATTAAGCAGACACAGATAATAATTGGTGATTATAAATTAAAATAGTATACATACTAAATTACTCTCTTCACTGAACACTTAGAGTGAGAACTAGGGCACTTTATTTTTGTTGTTATATTATGAAATTCTTTAACAACATAGGAATTTTCCACTCAATGTTATGGTATAATATAGAATGAATAATCCAGTTTTATTTCACTCCTACGATCCAGCATAATGTATTAATTTGCTATATCAGAAAAATGTGACATCATTGCAACTGGGTTGCCCTGAGTTTGGAATAAGAAAATTAAGAGTAACAGGAGACATTTTAACCAGGGTGATGGTTAGCTACGTTTACTGTGAAAGTCAATATGAAATTATTTCCTTTGGGTTGACTAGTATGTAACAAAATTCGATGGTTCTAATTTTTTTCTGAGATGACTACTCATTTAGTCACTAAAGATGGTTTGAAGAAGAATGTCTTACTTTGAATTTGACAGTCGCATAGTAAGCAGAGTTCTAAACAGAAACATCCCAGCACTGACAGTCAGAAACTGCAATCAAAAAGTGTACAAAGATTACTATAAACCAGCTTTATTCCTCAAATCCTTCACTCTTATCAATGGCTTTTCACATCAGAATCCAACCATATTGATATTATCTATGGCTATGTTTTGAGTCATACAAATGATTGTATAAGAATTTTTATATTTTATGACATATTATTAAAATTCTAGGAGACTGAAAACTTTCGGGTATTTCTTAAAATTCAACATAACTTTATTTTCTGAAACCTGATATGAAAAATGTATGTGTCATCACATTCCCTAGCTTTCTTACTCCAAAATGTACTTGTTTCAGTGTGGAAGTCAAAATTAAAAAGAAAAAAAAAATTAGAAAAAATCCCATCTATTAAGTACTTGTATATTCTTAATATTGCATTAAATATTGCATACATATTTAATATATTATGATATGTTCAAATATAAATTATATTTGCACAATTTAAATTATAATTATATATGCATAATTTCAAATTTGATTCTCAGAAATATATACTGGACTTAGTAAAACCATTTTCATTTTTTTTTTTTTTTTTTTTTAAGATTTTTTTATTTATTTATTTGAGACAGAGAGAATGAGAGAGAGAGAGCACATGAGAGGGGGGAGGGTCAGAGGGAGAAGCAGGCTCCCTGCCGAGCAGGGAGCCCGATGCGGGACTCGATCCAGGGACTCCAGGATCATGACCTGAGCCGAAGGCAGTCGCTTAACCAACTGAGCCACCCAGGCGCCCAACCATTTTCATTTTAAGCATAAGGAAATTGCAGTTGAGACTGGCAAAATTATATGTCTAAAATCCTAAAGCTTAAGTATTACTTCTTCCTTTTAAGGTGAGAAAATAAAGTCTCAGAGAAGTTAAGTGATTTCCACACAAAGTCATATAGGTTTTAGAACTGAAATTAGAAGTCTTCCTTCTCTGCTACCACACCACTCTGCTTAGAAGAAACAAGAAGATAGGACTTTCTTTATTGAAAGTCAATGAATGTGTTGGGATTCTTACATTATTGCTCATAATCACAACACTCTGCCACCTAAGTATCTTTTGCCCTGTGATTTGTTTCATTCTTTTTTTTTTCAAAGGTGTGCAGTGATATCTAGAAAAGTTAAATAACTTTATCTAAGGTCAAACAACCAAAAATTAAGATTCATAAATCTCAGCAAATAGTAGCAACATCATTTATTCAGTATTCACTGTTGAATAGACATTGGTAATGTGCTCAAATATCAACTAACAACACCTTATCATTTCAGAGTCACAAAGCACGCATCAGTGATCCACCCTTTGCTGATTCTATACAGGAGCTCAGATAGAAGTGGACTGGGGAATTTTCTTATAGCCGTAATAATTTTTCAGAGCAAATTAGTCCATTGGGTGTTTTGTTTTTTTCACTCCACAAAATAAACTGGTTAATATGTTTCAACTTATGATGGGAAACCATCAACAACCATATCTGTGGGTAGACAACATTGTTTTCTATAAAAGAAAATTCTATTTATATCATATTCCAATAATTATAAATCAAAAAACAAAACATATATGAGTAAAACTAAACAACAGTAAAACCTATTATTTAATTCCTTCTCTGAATATATAATAGAATTTGTTCTTAGTCATCCTCATTAACACTCTGTTACCTTCTAGGTGCAATATTTATGTGGGGAGAACAAAGACTCATAACAATGATCTGGGTACAGCATCCTGAACTAAGTTTTACTCACTTTAAGTATAATTATGTTCATCATTATTTTCCCATTATGGAAGTTTTGTTGTATGATAATTTTTTGAAATTACATTCTACACATATTTTTGTAGGCCAAACTATGTTGGTCAAAATATGAAACAAGAATTCTACACTTGCCAAATATTTGTGAAAATCAGCTCTTTTTTTATTTTTTATTTATTTTTTTAAAGATTTTATTTATTTTTTTGACAGAGACACAGAGAGAGAGAGGGAACACAAGCAGGGGGAGTAGGAGAGGGAGAAGCAGGCTTTCCGCTGAGCGGGGAGCCCGATGCGGGGCTTGATCCCAGGACCCTGGGA
This sequence comes from Phoca vitulina, assembly GCF_004348235.1. Lineage (NCBI taxonomy): Eukaryota > Metazoa > Chordata > Mammalia > Carnivora > Phocidae > Phoca > Phoca vitulina. The sequence continues at coordinate 14,905,347 of NW_022589717.1, forward strand.
TCATGACCTGAGCCGAAGGCAGACGCTTAACGACTGAGCCACCCAAGCGCCCTGTGAAAATCAGCTTATATAGGTTACCAGAAATTCTCTCCCTAATGTCACAGTCATATTTCAAAGCATAAGTAAAAGTGCTTTTCAGTTAACTAATTGCTGATCAGGAGGTTTGAGGGTTATTCTCTTCTTCTCCACTGGCATCCTCTAACTGAATTCTTTTTCTCCTTCCTATTAAATTTTCTTGTTTCCAGTCCCAACTCAATGACTTCGATACCATGAGGATTTTCCAAACAGGTTAATAGCTTTAAGAGTGAGAGAAACAATGGAGTTAAAGAAACTTGCAGTCATTCTGCTAGTTTACTAAGATTGAATCTTCATTAATAGAGACATTCATTTCGCTATGTTATTAGACTACACAAAGTAGCCTGCATTACCAACATATTACTCTAAAATCTGATCTTTCAAGGCATGGAAATTGTGATTCAGTCTTCTAATTTTAGGATGTGTGCTCCTGCAGGTGTCTACAATTCCAAAATATAGACTTCTTAGAAAGAAAATTAAAAACCTTTCTCTAAGTTTTTTAAGTTAAAACAAGAAAAACAGAAGTATCTGCATATTTTGAAACAGGTTTCTAAGTGTGAGATGTTAAATATTAGTCATATCATAATTTTCAATTATTATAATTATTATTTAAATGTGTTCGTATTGCAAATCAAGATGATTCATTTGTTTATGTATTCTTTTCCTACCATATATGGTCTCCATAAGGGCAGGAATTTCTGACTATGTTGTTTACTGCTATATCTCCAACACCATAAACAGTGTCTGATACATGGAGGGTATTCAAAAAATATTGGTTAAATAAATTTATAAATTATTTTTCCATATATCCTGTTAGTCAATTTAAGAAATTTAAGTCATTACTTCCTAGATTCCTCCTCAAACTCTCTTTCGTCCAATAGTCAGTGAACTGGGAAGCGCTGTTGCTTTTGTCCCAAGCAACAGATTTTTGTCCTTCACAATGATTTTGCCGTCTCTACTTCATTTTTTGAGCATCCTAAGCATTTTTTTGGTGGACAAATTTTCTCAGTCTTTACATCCAAAGCCGTCCCACTCCCAACAGAGTAAAACTTCAATCTGATATTGAAGTGGCTGCAACTTCCTATTCAAGTTTTATTACCAGCTACCTCCTCCTATCCATACATACTATGAATACTCACATCAAACTGTTAGGTAGAAACTAGATATGAGCAGTGGAAGGAATGCCCTGAGGCAGAGTTCCAAGTCCTTGAAGGGGGAATGATAGAGACAGGAGCTGTAGTCAAGGATGGTGATAAATAGGTTACACATTAAAAGTGAGCAGGGGGTGAGGTGGGGGGGGCACAACATCTTGACCTTGTGGCTTGCAAGACCTTAGGGCTGACAGACCAAGAGCCACAGGTGCAGAGCATGTGCTCTCCTCTTCACTGTTGTCCCAGGGTACCCCCTAGACTCATCACAATGTATTTGCATTGCACTTATAGTCTCCCTCACCCCCACCCATGGAGAAAGGCTGCCATGAGGGTTCCAGTATAAACCCTGTATGGTCAAACACTCCCCCTCCCAACCTGTGGGAGGAGTCACCTAAATGATTAGAAACAGCCTCCATTAGAGACTACCCCACTGTAGGTCACAACTCCTCACAGCCCAGGAAGGACCCAGTAATATCCAATCCCAAAACAACCTAGGGTCGTTTCCACCTGGCAGAATGTGCTCTACCACCTTGAGAGTGTATTTTCACTTTAATAAACTGCTTTGTGCTTGCTGCTTTCCTTCAGCTATCTTTGTTCCAGGAGGGATCCTCATGTAAATCTTTTCATGGGGAATCCAAGAACGGGGACCTCTATTCACACAATGCAGACTGTCCCACGGGTGACCAAAACTTCTCATGGAGAATTAACCATCTATCTTCAAGTTCACTGAATTTTTTCTTCTGCCATATCCAAATTGCTATGGACCCCAATTAATGACATTTTCTTCATTTTAACTCTTGATTTTCCATTTTTTCTTTGATTTTCATTTCTCTATTTAGATTCCTTTGTCATATTTTCCGGTTTGTTTATATTCTTTTAATTTTACCCATGTATTTATAACAGCTGATTTACTATGTCTTTTTGCTAAATCCCAAATCTGGACTATCTCATAGTTATTTCTATTAACTGCTTTCTTTGCTAAAAACAAACAAACAAACAAAACAAAACAAAACTATGATTCCCATTTTCCAGTTTTTCTGCATGTCTAATAATGTGTTAATTGTACTGGACATCATTAATGGTACATTATAAAGAATCTATATTCCTCCTGAAAAATGCTGAGTTTTATTCAACAAACTTGTATAATTTTGGTTTTATGCTTTGTCGGATAAATTTGTGGGAAATCCAACATGTTTCCCAAAGCCCTGCAAATTGTCAGAATTCAATTTCAAACACCTGCAGGTCTTTTTAGGGTTGGTTTTAGGCTTTCTATAAGGTGGCATAAAGTGGGTCTTATTCTAGGGCATGGACCTTACTCCTAGGACTCAATCTTTCTAGAATATCAGCTATATGCAGGAATGTTAATGGAGAGTTAATATGGTCTCTCCACTCTTGCTTGTCAGGACCTTAATGTCCCCCAGGACTACTTGATCCCTAGTATTTTTGTTTACTTTTTAAATATCTTGCATTTATTCTCTTGTGAGATTCCTATAGTCTCACCCTGCAAATATTTAACACGGTCCTCGCCCAATCTCTCATGGAAAGCCACACACAACATTTGGGCTCTCCCCTCTGCACAACCACCTTTTCTTCTGTGCTCGGATCCAACAGCTTTGAACTCTGATTTCTGCTTCCTTTGCTCAGTAAAACCACTGTGCTTTTCTTAATCCCTAGTTTACTACTCTGTTGTTGGGAAATAGTCCTTATCTATAGAGGCGGGGATACCATGGAGCTCACTGCATGAGTTCACATCTTCTCAGGAATAAGTCTTAGATTCCCTAGAGTCCAGTTACTGAGAACAGTTGCTTCATGTTTTCTCTTCAGGTTTATGGTTATATATGGTGGAAGAGATAGTTTGGCACTCATTACTAGGTCATAACCATGTGAAATCCTCAAAGCAGTGCATCATTATTACTTATTTTTATTTAAGCCTTTAATTTTGTAGCCCATAATAATCTGTCAGTCAACATTTGCTGAAAAAGTGTATGTGGGGATGTCTGAAGGGAATTTAATAGAATCAGGCTACAAAAACTTCTAAGATGCCATTTAAGATTTAAAAATTATGCACATAAACTCTTTAGTATCTCAATGAATTTGCTTTGTTGCAACCATAAAATCCCATAGTTAGCCAATTAATTTTTCATATAGCTCAGTGACTGAGGTACATAATTTGCTGATGGAGCAGCATAGATCATTATAACAGCTGTTTTTCCAATTAAATCATCTGAAACTATCTATTGATGATCCAATATTACAGTTTAATAAATAAGTTCCCTTGCTCTTTTTTGCATATTTTGCTGTTTTAGTAAATTGTTTAATTATTATGCTTGCCAAATTTTACTAAGCTATATACTTTAGCTCTTGATTTTACATATTTTATTGCTCACATTTCACAGACTTATTTCATGCATATTCTAGATTGTTGACAATGTTGTATACATTACCAATTATGAGGGTCAAGTTATTTTTGGATTTTGCTCATTTGCATAATTTGCTAAGTGAGCTATGTAATCAAAGTCTGACATGCAAAATAATATAGAAATATATTTTATTCATAAAGTTTATTGACTTATAGAAAAGTCTTTTGTCTTTTATCATTTCACTTTAATATTTTGCTCAAAATCATTATGAAAAATAACTTCTTTAACTATTTAATGGTATTATGTTCAAATAGAGAAAATACTGTCCTAGAAAAAAGCTGAAATGTGAAATTTTAACATATTAGGTTATTTTTAATTATTTAGTGAAATATTTATGTATTTTGTAGGAAACATGTTTTTTGTTTCTGTTATTTATAGGAAAAAATTCTTTTGTAAAAGGACTTGTTAGGTCTACCCTAACAAAATACCACTGATAAAGTAGCTTAAACAACAGAAATTTATTCTCTCATAGTTCTGGAGGCTACAAGTTCAAGATCAAGGTTTCAGGAGGTTTATTTTCTCCTGAGTTCTCTTTACTTGGCTTTCAGATGGCCACATTTTCTCTGAGTCCTCACATGGTCTTTCCTCAGTGTACACATACCCTTGGTGTCTCTCTGTGTGTCCTAATCTCCTCTTATTATAAAGACATCAGTCAGATTGGATCAGGGCTCACCCTAAACATTTCATTTTAACTTAATTATCACTTTAAAGACCCAATGTCAAAATATAGTCACAGTCTGCATTCTGATGTATTGGAGGTTAGGATTTTAAATATAAATTTTGGAGGGACACATTTCAATCCATAGTTACATGATTTTTTATTATAATATTTCTTTTATACTTCAGAAGAATAATAAACAATTATAGAAACCACTTGATATTAATTGGTAAGTATATATCTTATAACTATTGTTATATGAACTTATTTGATTATTCCACAACTACTCTCATTTTATAACATGCTATTTGACCACATACTTAAACAAAATTTTAATGGCATGTCAAGAATATTTTATATATAAGCTACATCTTTTATATAATTTGATTCTTTTATGAGTGAACTAAAAAACAAGAATGCAAAAGGTATTTTATTTCACAATTATCCCTATGGGGAATCTCATATAACTTTATATTCTAGAATTCCCTGAGGTTGGTTCACCTTCACTATAAAGTTAGCTGGAAGAATTTTGTTTGTTTGATTCTATAGCTAGAATACTTATATGAAACATTTGTATGTAATTATAAACACTTTTCTGCCCAGATTTTAAGTCTTTGCTTTGAAATTAGAAACCCATTAAGAGAAAATACATAAGGTATGTTGACATTACCTCAAGTTTTGGAATAATGAAAATCTGTCATTTTGATACTATTTCCTCATAGTAATTAGTGATAGACTCTTAATGTTAGATTTTAACATGTCATTTGAGATTCTCATGCATAGGTTTCAATCAATCCCTGGAAATTATTTGCAAAATTAGCGCTTGTGTATGTGAATTTCTGTTTTACTCTTCTTTTTGGTGAGTCTCTAGAATTTACTCCATTAGCAAAAAGATTTGGGAAAAAGGATTAACTGCTCCTACCTAAATGTGAAGATAGTTTGTTTTGTTTTATTTGAGGGTTGTCAGGAAGCTGAAAATTTTGGGAAACGTGGCTTATTATAGTTAAATTTGGGGTTGGAGAGGGAAAAGAATAAAGGAAAGAGAGGGTGGTTGCTGCTCCAAAAGGAGCAACCCTTCAAGGCCTACAAATGAGCTGTGTCAACTTCCAAAGTCCTCTCAAATAAGGCTCATTTCTGGAAAGTGGCCTTATCTGAACAATAACAATGTTTTCAAAATACGATATAAATATCATGAACCTCAGGATCTTTGCATATGCTATCTCTACTTCTTAAAATATACTTCTTTCTGTGCATAACTAGATCCTTTTTTATCTTTCAGGTCTAAGCGTATATTTACCTCCTCAGAGACCTCTCAGAGATCAAGTAGGGTCCTAAACCATTACTCCATCTCTGTTATAATTTTGTACCACATATATGCTTAATTCATCAATTAATAAACATTTATCTGTATACTTGTTTGCTTACAGAATGAGTATGTGATAATAATTAGTATGCATACAGTAATAAGAAAATATTCTATTTTGTGAGCATTTGCATTTGGAGTTAGCAAATGATATCTGCACCCACAGTCAATTATTTATAACATAACCAGGGATATCTTCCATAGGCAAATCTGATTTTTTCACTGTTGGTGAAATCTACTTCAGTGATTTTGAATAGGCTTTAGAATAAAGGCAAAGCCCTGGCCTTAGGACACAAGACTTATAATTCATACTCAGATGTTAAAACTCTAGATGTTGACTCCCCCAGAGAGCTCTCCTGGTCCTTTCCTCTTCCTATAACCTACCTGCTTGTTCTCTGTGCTCTAACTGCACCCTATGCATACCTCTAGGATTTACTACACCAGAATTTCATTGGAAAAGGAAATTTCTTTCCTTATTTATCTCTTGTGTATCTAGTGCTAAGATATGGTACTTTTTATATAGCAGTTACTCAATAACTTTCTGAAAAATAGATGAATTACTTACACCTACATTTAAAATGTGCTTAAAATGCAAATTAACCATCTTGCCCCTCACAAATCAACTTTTTTTTCCTACCCTTGTTATATTAAGGACAGTCTCCTTATCACTTAGAATGGAAATTTTGGAGTCATTTTTAGTTGATCTTTATCTTCTTTAGCTCTCTCAACCTCCATTCAAACAAAAATACGATTTTACTTCTAAATAATTTCTCTCATTATTTTATTCTTCTTATATTTATTTATGTTTCCCTAGTGCTATACCATTTGATCCCCACTATGGCAGGTTAAAATAGATTTGACTGTCATGATTTTCATGTTAGTTTATATACTTCCAGGTCTATCACAAATAGCTTTATTTTACAGACCTTCCTCATAATCCCCACCTCTCCCCTCAATGTGCTTGCATTAGCTGACCTATTCTCCACCATATCCATTTTATTAAATGTTAAAAAATCAAGGGCACCTGGGTGGTTCAGTTGGTTAAATGGCCAACTCTTGATTTCAGCTCAAGTCATGATCTCAGGGTCCTGGGACCGAGCCCTGTGTCAGGCTCTGCGTTTAGCGCAGAGTTGGCTTCAGGATTCTCTCTCTCCCTCTGCCTCTCTCCCAACTACACCCCGCCCCCCGCGCTCTCTCTCTCTCTCTCTCAAATAAATAAATAAATAAATAAATCTTTTTAAAAAATCAGCTTAATGACTAAGCTCATGAAAATGATCTTTCCTTTCTCATCTTAATCTTTCAATTTAATCTCTCTAATCTGAAATTCCATAGTTGTCTGTTGTATCATTATTGCAATATATTTTACTTTAGTCTTAGGGCTATTTTTCTTTTTTTCTCTTTTTTCATACTTATACTTCCCCTAACAATGTTATAATGTCAGGAGGAAAGGAAATCCAGCATTTTTATCTGTCTACCTATTACATTGTCTGGCATTGTCCTTTGCAAATAGTGAGGTCTGAATAATGTCACTCAAGTAGATACATGGGAATATTTGGCTCAGGTTTGACATATAGTGATTGGTAAGAAAAAAGGATAAAAGCAGCAGCTATTTTTCTGGTAAATTGAACCCACTCAGTTATAAATATTCCCTGGGCTTTATTTAAATAAAAGTCTTTATTGTCATGTAGAGATGTATTCTTTGGACTGCAAAATGCTAAGCCAAATAAAGTAATTAGTTGCCAATATTTAAAATTAGTAGACTTCATTTAATTTCCAAAGTCTTTTTAAAAGTGAAAAGCAGATCTGGCAGTACTGGGCAAATATTCATGTATAGCTGTAATTTGCTGGAGATGAGCAGCAAATGACCTATTTAGCTGAGGCTGCTGTGTTTCGGTTTTCCAGACTTTCAAATGGCCTATTTACCTTAATTACATCTCTCTTTCTCTCTCCTTTTGTTTTGTTTTGTTTTGGCTTGGTTTTTTTTTTTTTTTTTTTTTTTTTGGTTGGGGAGAGGGGTCTAGCCTGTGTAAACATTTAATTGGGACCTTTTCTTTTAAATCTATAACCTATATATTTTACTAATAAAGAATAAGCTTTCTTATTCTACTTGCATTTGGAATCAGGGTTTAGGGACACCTAGGTGGCTCAGTCTGTTAAGTGACTGCCTTCAGCTCAGGTTGTGATTCCAGGGTCCTAAGACTGAACCCCGCATTGGGCTCCTTGTTCACAGGGAGCCTGCTTCTTCCTCTCTTCCCCACTTGGGCTTGCTCTCACTATCTCTCTCTCAAACAAATAAATAAAATCTTTAAAAAAAAAAAAGAATCAGGGTTTAAAACCATAAGTACACCAGTTATGCCAGCCAGCTGAACAGAAGCCGAAAGAAATTGAAAACAGTGCAGAAGGAAGAAACAGAGAAAGGATAAAACAAGTAAAGAGCACATGCTTGTATATTAAAGGAAAAATAACAAAAATCAAGAAATTTGCCAGACTCTGGGTTAGGCACTTAACATATATTATTACATTAGTTAATTTTTACTATAACTGTATAAGGAATATTCTCCAGTTCTTTCCATTGAAAAGGCCTGGAACCAGTGACACCCCATTAGCAATTACTATATCTACTGCTCAGATCTCAATTTCTGAATACCATTTCCTTCTTTTTTTTTTTAAAGACTTATTTATTTGAGAGAACAGGAGAAGGGTAGAGAGAGAGGGAGAGAAACTCAAACAGACTCCATGCTGAGCACAGAACCTGATGCAGGGCTTGATCTCACTACCCTGAGGTCATGACCTGAGCTGAACCTGAGAGTTGTTGGCTGCTTCGCTGACTACACCACCCAGGCACCCCTAAATACCATTTACAATAAAAGGAACTAGTGTTCCTTGGAGAAATGGCTGATTCCAAGGCTGGTGCAGGACAATTTTCCACATGAAACTGAAATAACTAGCTCAGAAAAGAAGGGAGTGTTCAAAGAATAATTGAATGTAACATAGGCCTCAGAAGCCAGATTGAAGAGGCTTCACTACCTAAATGAATAACAATTTGGGTACCCAAATAAGTAATGGTAATAACAGATTAGAACATACAGAACAAGCTAGGTAAGATTTAGTCCATATGGATATCAATTTTGAAATTAACTATTTGAAAGTTCAATAAGAAACAGCATACTATAAAATTATTTAGGTTCCTCCCCCCAAAATAATGATTGAGTACCAGCAGAAGGAAATTAAGTGGATAAAATTGCTGATACCACTGTGATAGGATCATCAAAATTAACATAGAATACCATTTAACAAGATGCAGTAGGTAGAACAAACATTCCTTCTGTGATATTCCTGTGGACTCTAATCAAAAGAGAACATTAGAAAAATCTAAATTACAAAATTACAGGCTACAATCCTCAAAAATGTCAAGGTCCTAAAAGTCAAAGAAAAACTAAGATGCAGCTTTAAATTCAATGAGACTAAAAAGATACAGTAACTAAATTCAACAGGTGATTTTTTTTTTTTTTTAAAGATTTTATTTATTTGACAGAGAGAGACACAGCGAGAGAGGGAACACAAGCAGGGGGAGTGGGAGAGGGAGAAGCAGGCTTTCCGTTGAGCGGGGAGCCCGATGCGGGGCTCAATCCCAGGACCCTGGGATCATGACCTGAGCCGAAGGCAGACGCTTAACGACTGAGACACCCAGGCGCCCCTCAACAGATGATTTTAAACTGAACCGTTTTTCTATAAAGGATAACATTGGAACCACTGGTGAAGTGTGAAGAGTTTGAGGATAAAATAATAGTAACATACCAATAACGACTTCTTGATTTTGATGGTTGTACAGCAGTTTTATATAAGAAAGTTGTTTGTAGAGCATCAGATTGATAATTTATTCTCAAATGACACAGGAAAATATAACTCTTTGTGTTGTGCTTGAAAATTTTCTGTAAGTTTGAAACTATTTCAAATAATTTAAAAATATATTTTATATATATTGCCAGGGAAAAATAATTCCTAGATTTAAAGAACATGCATTTATGTTTATAGAAATAAATAATTTCTCTTTAATTGAAATAAAATCACTTGCTGATTTCACACTAGCAGAAGAGCCATGACCATTGACTCTGTTATTCTTCTTTCTGGTTTAGGATATAATATATATATGAAAAAAGAAAAAAAGCTAAGGATGTGTTCAAAGTAATTATTTTTATTTTAATTAATTGAAAAGTGGTACTTAAGTGGATCTCAGTGCAGAGATAAAGAATAAATCACTATACTTAATTATTTCAAAACTCTTCTTTTGTCTTATGCTGTACATGTGATTTCATATTTCACACTTTAAGTAAAAAAACAGTTCTGTTAAAGTATCTCCCAGAAGAAGTTTGTTCAGGAAACCAAACTTTTGAGAATGAACAGCTGCTTTATCTTATGCTTTTCAAAGCTGACAGAGTAAGCTGTGATATCAGGAAGTAGCACAATATCTTGCAATTATAGACAGCAAAAAGAATTTTGTTGTTGAATCAAAGAAATTGATACAAGTAAAGTGGCAAAGGGCAGAGGATGATACAAGGAGCAGTCATGAACTTTGCGGTTTGACATATATGAGTTTTATTACCCATCCTCCATCATATTTATATATGAAATCATGGGCAAGTTGACAAACCATTCTGAGTCTTGAGTTCATGTTTGGCAAAGCAGAAATCTAATATGTCACAGAGCTGTGTTGAGATTAAATGATATCATAAATGTAAAGCTTCTGGCACAGGACTGTTTGATTTGTTGTTTTTCCTTTTTAAATGGATATGAAATATTGATTAACTTTCATTTCAATAATCTATTTGACAAATAGACTATACTTCCTCATGAATTACAAGGCTGTGGATCAGTGGGATGCCAAAATTGAAGATTATGTAGAGTGTGTCTGATAAATTATATACAGACTCTTTCTTGGTACTGGAGATTCAATCACATGAACTCAATGGCTCCTGCCAACTTTGTGGTAGGATGGTTGGCTACACCAAACTGAGAGTTAAAGAAGTGCTATAAAGGTATCATAAATATCATTGCTGCCTTCTTTTAGCATTTAGCCTAGTCTCAAGAAATATACAGTTGATCTTCATTATTCATGGATTCTGTATTTGCAAAATCATCTATTCACTAACATTTATTTATAACTCCTGAATTAATACTTATGGTATCTGTGGTCATTTGTGGCCATACACAGTATGGCAAAAGCTTTGTCTCTCCTGACATGTATGTATGTTCCCAGTTGAGATCAAGTAAGGCAAATTCTACCTTCTTGTTTGAACTTCATATTGTAAATGATTGTCTTTTTCATGTTGCTTTTGTGCTACTTTTTTCCTCATGTTTTGTGTTTTTTTCTTAATGATTTTGCTGCTTAAAATGGCTCCCAAACATACTGAAATATCCCTCTGCCTCACTCTTACATAGACACATGTCATTGGATTTAGGGCATAGCTGGATAATTGAGATGATCTTCTCATCTCAAGATACTTAATTTAATTACACCTATGAAAATTCATTTTGAAATAATGTAAAATCAGTTTCAAGGCATTAGTAGATATCTTTTGAAGGATCATGATTCAACTCATTATATTCTTTCCTATGGCTCCCAAAATTCACACTCATTCCGTGTGCAAGATACATCCACCTCATCCCAATATCCCCAGAGGTCTCAATTTATAAACTATAAGCTATTTTATTGTATTAAGTTAGACATGTATGTAATAATTTCTAGAGCAATCACATAAAAATAAAACTATATAAAGAGCTACATACAAAAACACTATGTATCTATTAAAATTGAATACTAAAAGAAGTTTATTTTACCTTTAATAAGGCAAGAAAAGGGAGAGGATCAAAATATGGGAGAAACAAATGGGAAAAAATAATAAAATGAAGGATTTAATCCAACATATCAATAACTGCATCAAATGAAATGGTCTTAATACACCAACTTAAAGACCAAGATTGTCAAATTGGATAAAATGTTATAATTCCATTATAAGTAGATTAAAATTGAAGTATAAAAATATATACTAGGTAAACAGTAATCAAGAAAGCTGGAATGGGGGCGCCTGGGTGGCTCAGTCGGTTAAGCAACTGCCTTCGGCTCAGGTCATGATCCCGGGGTCCTGGGATCGAGCCCCGTGTCGGGCTCCCTGCTCAGTGGAGAGTCTGCTTCTCCCTCTCCCTCTGCCTGCCTCTCTGCCTACTTGTGCTCTCTATCTCTCTGTCAAATAAATAAATAAAATCTTAAAAAAAAAAAAAAAAGAAAGCTGGAATGACACTATTAATATCAGATGAAGTAGACCTAAAAACAAAACTATGCAATACAAGGGAATAAGAGGAAAATTACATACTAATAAATAAGACTATTAGACAAGATAACATGACAATCCTAAATGTGGATACATCTAAAAAGGTTTCAAAATACATGAAGCACTAAACTGATATAACTGAAAGAAGAAATAGACATATTCACAATTAAAGTTGGGGACTTCAACACCCCCCTCAGGATTTGATAGAATAGAAAAATCAGTGAGTATTTTATACTTTGGGATGTAATGTCTATAGTATTGACACAAAAATGAGGTATGGAGAGTCCCATTTTAGCAACGAGATAAATTTATGTGTGTATAATGTTTGTATATAAATGTCTGTATTCAGAGAGAAAGATAAAAAGGGAAGGAGGAAGAATGGAAAGAAAGGAAGGAAAGAAGGAAAAAAAAGAATAAAAGAAAGATTTCTCTAAGCATAACTATAAAAATATTAAAAACAATTAAATCTAGAAACTGTAGTGTAATATTCATTTCATTCTTTATAAATCTTTTTGTTAGTTGAACATTTTATGATAATCATATATCTGTATAAATTCAGAATGAAGAGTAATGCTATTTCCCTTTTTGAAGCACATGACTGTTGACTTACCCTGTGATGATATTATTAAGTTTGATAATACCTTTCAAGCATTAAAAATGTTTTTTCCCTATCTTAAATTTCAAATAATAATGATTTTTGCAAAGAAAACACAAAATTATACTAAATGGATCTTAAGAATTAAAAGAGGTATACATCACTCATATATTGTTTTATTCTCCTTCCTTGGAAATGTATTTATTGAGAAGACACTTACCATAGAATTTAAGTATACTTATCAAGTGTTTTTCTGTGAAATATTTCACCAAATATGAAACATAATAATCTTTAAACAGTATAACATGGTTACTTTAAGTACCATAGTGATTTTTCCTTTTTTCTACTTTTGTAAATTTTTACAGAAATGTAATAGTTTACATGAAAGTTAAAAGTCATTCAGTTTCTAAAAAGTTTGCTTTACTGTTGAGTAGCCCACAATCATTGGACTAGAATGAGTGATTGATTATCCATGAAGATAATGTCTATTAAATAGTTAAAAGATATTAATTATGTCTTCTGGAGAAGAATGACTTGTTACAGTACAGGACAAAAAAAGAAGGTCTTACACTAATTATATGTAGGATGTTTACATTATTTTTAAACAGCTTAAGAATTGCAGGATACAGCAGTGCCTGGGTGGCTCAGTTAGTTAAGCATTTGACTCTTGGTTTTGGCTCAGGTCATGATCTTGGTCGGGGTCATGAGACTGAGCCCCAGGTGGACTCTCCACTCTGTGTGGAGTCTGCTTGGGATTCTCTCTCTCCCTCTGCCCTTCCCCTTGCTTGCTCTCTCTCCTCTTTCTCTCTCTCTCTCAAATAAATAAATTGAAATAAATCTTAAAAAAAAAAAGAATTGCAAGATATAGTCATGTTTATGAATAAGTGCAGTTAAGACCACTGCATGGCAGATAGCATTTTTTTGTTAAAATTAGTATATTTTATATTACTTGAAATTTTATAAGATTAGTTCCTGACTTAAAATCAATCATGACAACATGACTCATGTAATCAATATGAAAATCAAGATTCAGAAATGTTCCATCACCTCAAAGATTCCTTATGCTGCCATATATAGTCACACAAACCCATCCCCTTCTTAACAGATAGCAACCACTAAAATGTTAACACCAGTAGTCTCTAATAAGTTTTGTACATATATAAAAAAAATATAGAGCAATATTAATGAGTGATAGAAACTGATACACTCATAAACACTATAGATAAAATAGAATTCTAAAAAAAAAAATTAAAGTACTCCATACTAGGGCAGGAAAATAAATGAAAACAGAGAGAACTAAGGAAAATAGGAAATAAAAAATATAATGGTACGCTTCAGCCTTAATATATCACTAATTAAATTAAATGCAAATGGCCTAAATACATCAATTAAAAGATAGTGATTGGCAGAGTGAATAAAAAAAAAAAAACTATTAACCAAGTTATCTGTAAGAAACTCATTTCAAATATAACAATACAGGTAAATTGTAAGTGACCAGGTATAATACAGGTATGTTGTAAGTAACCAGGTATAATGAGATATACCATACACACACTATCAAAATAAAACATGAGTGGCTATATTATTAACAGGTGATAGACTGCAGAGCAAAGAGAATTACAAGGAACAGAAAGGGACATTACATAATGGTGAAAATAAGTCAATCCACTAAGAAGACTTAGTGATCCTAAACATGTAGACCTCAACCAGAAAGCTACAAAATACTTAAAGCAAAAACTGATAGAACTGAAAGGAGAAATTTTAAAAATCCCCAGTTATGGTTAAGGACATCAAATCACCTCACTCCGAAATTACTTAATAGATTATCAGAAAAGATATCAAAGAATTGGACAACAGAGCCAGCCAACAGGATCTAACTGACATTTCTAGAACACTTCACCTCACAACAGCAGAATACACATTCTTTAGAAGGTCCACTGAAGCAATTAACAGGATAGATCACACCATGGTTTCTAAAACAAACCTCAAAAAACTTAAAAGAATTGAAAATATACAGAGTATAAATCTGAATATAATGGAATCAATTGAACAATCAATAAAAGAAAGATAATGGGAAAATCTCCAAACACTGGGAAATTTAACAATAGACTTCCAAATAATCTGTGGGTCAAAGAGGAAGTCTCAATAGAAATGAAAAAAAAAATTGAACTAAATGAAAATAAAAAAGTACAACCTATCAAAATTTGTGGGATGTAGCAAATGCAGTGCTGAGAAATTTATAGCACTGAATGTTTACATTAGAAAGTAAGAATGGTATCAAACCAAGAATATAAGCTTCTACCTCTAAAAGCTAGGAAAAGAAGAGCAAGGTAAACACATAGCAAACAGCAGAAAGGAAGTAAGATAAATCAATAAAATTAAAAACAGAAAAACAAGAGTAAAAATCTATCAACTCAAATGGATCATAAGTCCAAATGTAAAATTGGTGAATAGATAAAATGTGGTTCATCCATACAATAAAATATTACTCAACAAAGAAACAACTACTAATAGATGGTATAATTATGATGGATCTCAAGGGCCTTGCACTGAATGAAAAAGCCAATCTCAACATGTGACATATTCTAAGATTCTTTCATTCAACATTCTCGAAATGACAAAATTATAATTACGGAGAACAGATCAGTGATTACTGGGGTTAGGGCATGATTATAAAGGGGAAGGGGAAGTGGGACAGAGTGTCTTTGGTGAGGTAGAACAGTTCTATATATTAGGTGTGATGTTTATATATAAAGATAAACATATAAATCTATACATATCTTAAAATTTCATAGAATTATTACACCAAAAAAGGTGCATGTCAAAGTTATTGAAATCTCAATAAAATCTGAATTTTATTTCACTGTATTGATCTAATGTCAATTTCCTGGTTCTGATAATTGCACTAAGGTTATGTAAGATCTTTATCATTGGGGAAGTTCAGTAAAAAATACATAGGAGCTCTCTGAATTATTTTTCCAGCTTTTCAAAATAAAAATGATTCAACAAACACACACACACACACACACACACCCCATATGTGTGAACACACAGACCCCCACACAAAAACACGATATGAAGATGAAGGCAGAAATTAGGGTGATGCTTCTACAAGCCAAATATGGTCAATCCCAAAGATTGTTAGTGAACTACCAGAGAGTAGGTGAGAAGCATGGAAAAGATTCTCTCTCACACCCCTGGGAAGGCAACAACTTTGCCATGTCAGCACCTTGGTCTTGGACTTCTAGTCTCCAGAATTATGAGACCATACATTTTTTTTTTTAAGATTTTATTTATTTATTTGACACAGAGAGAGAGACAGCGAGAGAGGGAAAACAAGCAGGGGGAGTGGGAGAGGGAGAAGCAGGCTTCCTGCAGAGCAGGGAGCCGGATGCGGGGCTCGATCCCAGGACCCCGGGACCATGAACTGAGCCGAAGGCAGACTCCCAACGACTGAGCCACCCACACACCCGAGACCATACATTTTTGTTGTTTAAACTATCCAGTTAGTGGTACTTTGTTAAGGCAACCCTAGCAAACTAATACAAACTGAAAGAGGCATTCATAGTTTTAGAGAATATACCATATTCTGTGCAAAAAAAAATATATATGTATTTTCTAGTGATGGTAAAACAGAAAATCTGGGTAATGATCTATCTTAGTCTGCTTGGGCTGCTGTAACAGAATACCATAGACTGGGTGGCTTATACAAGAAAAATTTATTTTTTATAGTTCTAGAAGCAAGAAGTCTGAGATCAGAGTGCCCATATGGTCAGGTTCTGGTGAAAACTCTCTTCCTGACTCTCAGATGGTTACCTTCTTGCTGTCTCTTCATGTATCAGAGAAAGAGAGAGAAACAGAGCTCTCTGATACCTCTTTTCATCAGGGCACTGATCTCAACATGAAGACTCTAACCTTATGATCTTCATCTAAACCTGATTATCTCCCAAGGACCCCATCACCGTACACCATTACACTGTGGTTAGGACTTCAACATATGAATTTTGGTGGAACCCAAATTTTCAGTCCACAGCAGGTCTAATAGACACAATTGAGTTAAATGGGACTATATGGAATATTGGATGACTAAGTGACCATTTGTTAAACTGAAAGGATTTACTTGGCACCACATTAATCCCCAAGGAGATTTTAACAATGTGTGACAGCCATAAACTTGATTTGATCCTTGCTGCCAGGCCAGAACTAATTGGCTTTCATCTCTCAACTACCTTCTCAAATATATGTCCTATTATTTAAAGTCCTGAAGCAGTTGCCCTTTCCAGCCCTCAAGGCCTTTTCTTTCTTGCGTTATTCTCTTTTATTCCAGGAAATTCTTCCCTGAGTTCATTTTTTTCATGTAAAACCTTGACAAAAGCAGTCAAAAGCATCCAACACACACTACTAATATCCACTTGTTACATGATCTACTTTCCAAGTTACTGCTGGACAGTTTTACCAAACGTTTTGTCACTGTGTACCATCCTCATCATTTTACCAGCCACCACTACCCAACTACTAGGATACCACATATGAAGATAGTTGTTAGGGTAGGACCACAACTCCATGTACCAATGTTCATTAATATCAGTCAGGGCAGGCTAAATTATGCTGTGATAATAAGCAAACCTTGGTGGCTTAACAAAAACAACAAAAAGTTTAATTCTTGTGCATACTATATGTAAAATGTGGTTGAGGTAAGGGTCTAATCAGCTTCAGACACTCACAGGCTAAGGCTGATAGAGGCCATCCTGTAGCTGCAACATCTGGGACACTAGGTCTACCCAGGACAGTTTTTGAAGTGTGTGCTAGATCCTAGAGCAGACATAAATCGTATTCTACTTTTGTCTTCTATTTCCCGTAGCATGAAGTAAATACTGGATATAATTCCTCCTTGATTTAGCAATAAAACATAAAAATAAAATTAAAACAAAAGGAAAGCATTGAAACCACTCCCTCCAAATATGAAATATATATACTTAAGTTACTTAGATCATATCAGATGAAAATAATTGTCTACATTTTCCCAAATGAGAGCAGAAATTTTTCTGTTTCTATTTTTTCTGCTTTGTTTAAACTAAGTAATGAATTTATTTAGGAAATTTATCATTAGTAGATAATAAAATAATGCACTGATCATCTGTTTATTATCACATATATTTATATGTTTATTATCACATATAAATATATGAAGGAAATAGAGGAGTATTAATTACTTCATAATAGAAATAAAAAGAAATTGGAGGGGGAGATGAACCATGAGAGACGATGGACTCTGAAAAACAAACTGAGGGTTCTAGAGGGGAGGGGGGTGGGAGGATGGGTTAGCCTGGTGATGGGTATTAAAGAGGGCACGTTCTGCATGGAGCACTGGGTGTTATACGCAAACAATGAATCATGGAACACTACATCAAAAACTAATGATGTAATGTATGGTGATTAACATAACATAATAATAAAACAATAAATAAATAGAAAAAATATTCAAATTATCATTAAGTGCACTCTTAATATTAATGGTGTTCCGTGTTTTGTATTTTCTAACATTTGCATTTATTAAACAAGAAGCCTAATAAATTCTGCAAACAATCCAAGTCATGAATTTGGAAAAAAAATAAATAAATAAAAAGAAAATAAAAAGAAAAAATATATATATAATATTCTCAAATTTCTAAAGACCTTCAAATATTAGAAGTTCTGCTTGGTTTCTTAAGAAAATAGAGTAAATATAGAAAGTATGTAATTAATCTGTGATTTCAGTTATGGATAACCCTAAGGAAAAAATCACTAAGTAAATAAAAGTTATTCTTACATCATCTTTTCTCATTTTCCCCTACAGAATGCCCTCATCTCTTTTTACCCCATCAGCCTGGATTTCCCAGAACTGTATTTGGTTGTCCAAAATATAATGCTAGGTATTACTTTCCTGCAACGAACCATTGTTTTTGTTTGTTTTGTTTTGTTTAGATTTTATTTATTTATTTGAGAGAGAGAGAGAAGGAGCATGAGTGGGAGGAGGAGCAGAGGGAGAAGCAGACTCCTAGCTGAGCAGGGAGCCTGATGTGGGGCTCAATCCCAGCATCTTGAGACCATGACCTGAGCCGAAGGTAGAGGCTTAAGCGACTGAGCCACCCAGGCACCCCTGCATTGTTAATTTGCTTTACTTCTAGCAAAACATGCCCAGAAAAATTTCAATTCCTAGTACATCACATAAATCCAAACGAATGCAACCAATGACAATGCAATTGCTGTGAATTACATATTAATTTAAACAAAGAGCATCTCTATTATTAGAAGCAAATAAGTTATAAACATAAAATAAATAAATATATAAACAGGTTCTCTTAACCCAAAGAAGTCATCAGGAATTATGTGTAGAAAGATAGGGCAGATAATTTTATCCAAGAAAGGCATATAATAAGGAAACTGACTTTATTAAGTACGTATGCTTCAAGTCCTGTGTTATGCTACTTTTATATAGATTCTCTCAATTTGGGTAGATTTTACTGTCACCAAATAACAAATGGGTAAATTGAAGATTAGAAATTTGTCCAACATAATTAACAGAGCTAACAAGTTTTTTTAAAAGTTTTTAAACTTTTATGTCTATTTTATCATCTTATTCTTCAACCTTTTTAAAACCACATTATATAGACAGTTAAAAGGAGGGCATTTTATAGCAAATAGCTCAAGATCATATGTACCTATACCTTCTTAAAACTTCAACCAGTAGAAAAAAACATTTTGATATAAAAAATTCGCATAAGAAAAGCTGAAAAAAATTTGTTCGTTTTCTATTACTGTACCAAATTACAAAACATTTCATCACTTAAAATAGCATGAATTTATTTCTTACAGTTTTGTAGATCAGAAGTCCAGTGTACTCAGCTGGTTTCTCTGCTCATGTCTCCCAAGGCTCAAATCAAGGTTTCAGCAGCGCTGTGTTCCCCTCTGGAGATCCTAGGGGAAAATCCGTTTCCAGGCTCATTCAAGTTGTTGGTGTGCAGCATAGAACCTGTTTTCTTACCGGCAGTCACACAAGCCCCACCTTAGCTCCCAGAGGTCTCTTTCCTGGTATTTGTACTGTACTCTCAAAACCTGCAACAGCAGGTGGAATGCTTCTCACAATGTCCTATCTATCTTCTCTGCCTCCTGTTCTTCTGAGGCTTCTCTCTCTGATTTCAGCAGGAAAAGTACCTCATTTTTAAGGGCTCCTGTGATCAGACCAGGCTCATCAGATAGCCAAGATAAATCAACCCATCTCAAATTCCATGGTCTTAATCATATCTGCAAAGTTCTTTTTGACATATTACATATAGTAGCTCCCCCTTGTCCATGGTTTTGATTTCTGCGATTTCAGTTACCCCGTTAACTTTGGTCAGGAAGAAGGTGATACTTGTGATGTATTGTCAGAAGGTCAATAGTAGCCTAATGCTACATCACAATGCCTACATCATTCACCCCACTTCATCTCATCATGTAGGCATTTTATCATCTCACATCATCACAAGAAGAAGAAGGGTGAGTACGTTACAATAAGGTACTTTGAGAGAGACCACAATTACTTTTTATTACTGTTACTGTTATGATTGTTCTATTTTATTATTAGCTATTATTGTTAATCTCTTAGAGTGCCTAATCTATAAATTAAACTTTATCATACATATGTATGTATGGGAAAATTCATAGTATATATAGGATTCAGTGGCATATATATACTATGCTTTTTGAGTGTTCAGTACTATCTATGGTTAAAGGCCTCCACTGGGGGTCTTAGAATGTATCCCCTGTCGATAAGGGGTACTATTGTATATTATATTAACAGGTTCCAAGGATTAAGGTATGGATATCTTTGGGGGGGATCTTGTTATTCGGTCAAAAAAAAAACAATTTCATTGACAATCTGAAAATCATAAAGTGGGAACAGGGAGGGTTTTTCTTACACAGAA
The DNA here is from genome assembly GCF_004348235.1 of Phoca vitulina. Classification (NCBI taxonomy): domain Eukaryota; kingdom Metazoa; phylum Chordata; class Mammalia; order Carnivora; family Phocidae; genus Phoca; species Phoca vitulina. The sequence continues at coordinate 14,925,884 of NW_022589717.1, forward strand.
AAAAAGTCATCATATAGAATTACTTTAGTTCTTTATGTATAATGACATAGCATACTATTCCTGCTATCTTTGAATGATTCTTTTGAATTAGTTGTGATTACAACCTGAATATATTTAAGTGAATTCAAAAATAGTTTGACATTTGCTAAAAATCTTCAAAACGGACTTGACTATATATTATTGCAATGAGCTCTTTTATTTGCTAATTTAAAGTCTGGGTCACAAATATTACAGTAGCTCTTCTTTTTTCCTTCCAAGTGTTTTAGCACCCGATTCTCACATATCCATTTAAAAGGAAATGATTTGATTAGCACTGTATTATGATTTCTTTAAATGTAAACATTAAACATAATTTCTTTTTAGTCTGAATGAGAGATGCATATGTCATGGAAGTTACCCATCTTCAGTCTATAAATAAAACAGAATAGTACAACTATAATAGAATAAATGCCAGAAGATGTTGCTTTCAAAAACAGTAGATTACTAATTGACCTTTTCTGCATTTACCATACTATTTATCATTTCAGCAGTTAGCCATCTTTCTGACAAGTGAATTTCTTAAAAATGTGTATGACATTTAACTGGACAGAGTTATTTGTCATTGAATAATTTAATGTCATTTCTTATTGCTTCAATTTAAATGGTTGATCTAATTTTTATTTGCGATGTACCATTTAGATGATTCATATTATATTGGTTAATGTCTAAATACTTTAAAGATTTAGATGAATGTGCTTTTCACTTGTCAACATAATCAAATGGGGCATATGGGATTTAAATTAAACAGTTGATTATATCCCATGATAGAATCCATTTACTTTACCCTCTCCCCTCCATCTTGCTTATTCACATATCCTCTACATCTTCTCTAAAGTCTACTTTACGTCTCTAGATCTACAATAATCTAATGAAATCATCAAAATTCCCATAATTCATGAGCTCCTTGGATTGACATCCTCATTTTCTTCCTTTCTTTATTCTACATTCCAGCGTTCATATTTACCTTTTCCTTTAATCTTCTGCATTAAAATTACACCTCTTTTCCTAGATTGCACTGAAAATTAATTTCAGTGTTCTTTATAAAAGCCATAGATAACACTTTCTTATTTATTACCTTTTATTTGCTACATTTTTTATGGTTCATTAACATTTATATCTATTAATAGGTAACTTATTTATATCTATCAGCTTCTCTTGAAATTAACCTTTTTAATAGTTTTTATAGTACTTTTCTGAAGATTACATGTATCTTAACACTTTTCTGATGTATATGCCATTAAATATAGTTTTGAAAATTGTAAATAAATTGCCACAGCACTGAGACAGAGACAGAAAGACAGAGAGATACAGAGAAAGAGAAATTTCTAAATACATCTGGTTAATCAGTTTTGTCCTACACAGAGAATGATGTGGTAAATAATCTTTCTACTAAATGTGATACTAATTCATTTATTTCCTCTTTTCGACTTTGCTTATGTTTAATAATGTTCAGGCCAAATTATAGTCTGCTATGGCTCCATTACATTCCTCTTCCAATTTTTCCTTCCTTGGAAGAGTGGCTTTTCCTGGCCACTCACTACACCACATCATCATTGGTTGCTAACATGAAATAGGTTTGCAACTCCTCAACCTGACCCACCATTTATCTTTCCTCAGGCTTTACCCTTACCTATTAGTCATACCCTATGTATAGGAAGAATTTTATTCCTGTTTCTCCTCAGAATCTCTGTCATTCAACCTCTCGTTTTTTCTCCTTATATTAGTGAGTGTTTATAGTGACATTTATTGAGAAAAAAATATTATTTTATAGGGTGTTATCTTCTACAAAGGAAGAGAAATGGTTTGCAAAAAACATGTAAGTGCATTTTACAAACCACAAAAGCAAATAGTAATAAGTTGGATAAAAGGAAAGATGAATTGCTAAGGTTAAGTTGCAAATTTATTTCTGATTTCTTGGAAGTCAATACAAAAAAGAATATTCTATTAGTTATTGGCTATATAGTATAGTGGTTAACAATTCAGACTTGGTTTCCTAAAAATGTCCCCTGATAACCAATAAAGTTTTGTCTTTTATTTTATATCATTAAAAACTCATGGACTTTGTAGATATGATGAGGTGAAATCCATTTCAGTAATTATTCACTTCTATTTTACCATAATTATCCCATTTTAAGCTAGCAAGAATATAATAAAATTTGGCATTTCTTTTTCTTTCCTTTGTCATTGGGATTTTCTTTGCATATTTTTGTGTCACTCATTTCTTTTTCTTCTTTTTTATAGGCTCTTTTCATTCATTAGGAATATCAAATATTTGTATAATCTGAAAATATATTTTTCAGTTTGTCAAATTTTGCTTTTGTTTTTGTGTATTTTTCTTAGGGTGTTACTTCCTGTACAAATGTCTTTTTTATGTTCTATATTGTCAATTTTATCCATATTTTCTTTAGTATCTTTAAGGGGAATAAAAGTTATGATTAGAAAAATTCTCCCTGCTCTTAAGTTGTAAACAATTTCATTTATTATTATTATTTTAATACTTATATATTTGTTTTTAAAACTCTGACCCATTTGAAATTTACCTCAACAAATTTGTTTTTGTTTTTTTTTTTAAGATTTTATTTATTTATTTGAGAGAGAGAATGAGACAGAGAGAGAGAGCATGAGATGGGGGAGGATCAGAGGGAGAAGCAGACTCCCTGCTGAGCAGGGAGCCTGATGCGGGACTCGATCCCGGGACTCCAGGATCATGACCTGAGCCGAAGGCAGTTGCTTAACCAACTGAGCCACCCAGGCGCCCCTACCTCAACAAATTTGGAGAAGAATGTATACAATTTTATTTTTACCACATGGCTACTTACTGCTTTCAACACTATTATGAGTAAAGAATTGATCATAGCACCACTTAGATAATATGACCTAGTAGAGGCTTGGACCTTTCCTACAGGATGCAATATATATTTCCCTGAATTACAAACAATATACAATATCAGTTCGCCTTTAGTTGAAATACATAGTTCTAGGAACCAAGAGATTGTAGAGAAAGTAGCTCCTCTCACCTGTATTTCTAATGGCCCTTCATGTGTATTTTTCCTGTTTTTATATTTAAAACTCTTTTAGTTTAGAGAGCTAGTTCTCTACCTTTCCCTGATTTACATGTAGCCATCGTCCTGAATATAATTCAGATTCCACAAATCATATACTTTCATGGGGGCATTTGGCTGTGAAACAGAGTGTGTATGTGAAGAACAGGATATGAAATATTGCTTTGCTGGCATGGATAGTGGTAGAGGTAACCTGGTTTGCTGTCAGCGCATGTCAGAAGATTTCACACCTTTCTGCAGAGGTTATGAAAGCTTAAGCACCCTGCAGGGGTAGAGTGACACTAGGGTCTAAAAGCTATTTCTAGAAGCATGGGGTGTAGTCTATTATTCTGACCTTCCAACAATTTCATGAGAAACTTAATATGTGACAATAAGTACCTTTAAGTTTAAACTAATGATTGTGATTTCTCTTGTGTGCAACCAAACCCTAAGTGCAACAGATATTTTTTATCAAATTTATACAGCCTTTGCTAAAACTAATTTCTTTCAATGATACTATACCAAGTTTTGCAATTAAGCAAGGAAAGAAAATATTACCTATTGAATTCTAATTAAAAAAATAATAAAATATGGTAACTACTGGAAATTGTAATCTAGTAAAGAACTGCAATATGCAGTAGATGCCCATTAAAATGATGTCATATTGGCATGATAACAAAAATAATATTTTTATCAAAGCAAATAATGTATTATTGTAATGACATACTATTATTTTTCCAGGTGTAGTATACCAAATAAGGCTATGCAGCAAGATTTTTGTTATAACTTATTAATGTACTTTTTTTTTTCTTTTCCAAGGTCTCATGTTTACTCATTTCTTAAGTAATCCCTTGGATCACTCCATGGATTTCTCCATCCTTTGATTCCTAGTTGATATAATGGTTGTATTGTAACAAAATGGATGAAACTTGAAGGAATTATGCTAAGTGAAAGAAGTCAAACAGTGAAAGAACAAATACTGCATGATCTCACTTATATGTGTAATCTAAACCAAAAACAAAAACAAACCCAAGTTCATAGATATATAGAACAGATTAGTGGTTGCTGGGGGGGGGGGGGCGGTGGAGGTGGGCAAAATGAGTGAAGGGGCTCAAAAGGTACAAACTTCCAGTTATAAGATAAATAAGCCCTGGATATGTAAAGTACAGCATAGTGACTATAGTTAATAATGCTGTATTGCATATTTGAAAGTTGCTAAGACAGTAGAAAAGTTCTCATAAGAAAAAAATTCTGTAAGTATATATGGTGACAGATGTTAACGAGACTCATTGTGCTGATTATTTCACAATATATACGAGTGAGTATCAAGTCATTAGGTTATATACTTGAAACTAATATAATGTCGTATGTCAATTATACCTCAATAAAAAAATAAAATAAAATAAAAAGTTGGTTGTAAATTTGTACTATTTTGCCTCTTAATTGTCATTTTATGAATTAGATTTTCCAAATTTAAAAGGCAAAGCATTCTCATAAAGAAAAACAAAACCAACAACCAAATGTCTCCTGAAAATTATAGATCTTTGCCCGGTATTTATAACATTCATTGTATGAGTGGAACATTTTATACAAGCTGTAAAATGGCATTCCATATTTAAACAAACAAACACTTATTTGGGGGGAAATTGTTCATTCTTCCCAGAGATGTTATTCAGCCACTATTCACCAACACTAACATTTATCTTGGATACTCAATGTTATACCAGTTATTATTTTGAACGTCACCCTAATCCTTTCCAACTATAGCAGAACCAATCTGCTGCAAGACTGAAGAAAAGAAATCTCATTTAAAATGGAGTCAAGAAGCAAGGGTGGGGAGCTCTCACATCCTACCACTCTTTGCTAATTGCAAACCCCAAAAGGAAGAAGCCTATTTTATTACTCCAGCAAGAGGAAGTTAAAATTTCTCTTCGCCCAACGACAGGCTCAGCCAATAAGAAAATGCCATAACTGAGTCAATGAGAAATTATCACCACCCTGAAGTCTCTATTTCCCCCAATGGACTTTGTTCAAAACAGGCCCTCTCAACTTCCTCCTTCTCTCTATAAGGTAACATTCCTCTCCTTTGATCTCTTGACCTGCCTATGATTTGCCATACTTTAGATGTCCTGGATTGCAACTCCTTTGCTATTCTCGAATAAACCCATTTTGCTGGTAAAATAACTGGCTATTTAACTTTTAATGTTGACACTGCTACTCATGATAATACAGTCTACTATGATTACTGTTTATAATTTCATTTTTAACAAATTCATACTCCAGAGAAACTTAAATCCTGGAGTCCTCACATGTACAAAACATTTCAATAGGCAAGGTTTTTGATGAGCCTCCTTTCTATCTGTACAAAAGTTAGTTTCAATCTTCATCCAAGATTTCACCCCATTGTTTACTCCATAAATTCCCAACAACACAATTCTTGATCTAGCTGCTGACATCCAACCCAGCAACAGAAACAAAATAGCCTTTAGATAATATTCAATAAAGATATCACTACTGAAATTATCCACCTCTGCTCTTGACAATATAAAGCAGTTGATGACACTATTTGCCCAGAATTTGGCCATCATGTTCTCACTTCTAGGAAGTATGCCATAATCTCCAGTGTTCTAGAGGGTATGAGTTTATATGACATTTTGGGTGAAGTGAACTCGTAACATGTCCCACATTGATCAAGCTTGTCAACATTCATGGGGCTTGCCTAAGTCTCTTCAGGGAAGACATAGGTACTGGCAGATTATTGGCCCCTCTCAGGAGCCCAAGCCACAAGTCAATGACTTGCTGCACAGAGAGAAAGAATAACACCTTTCCTTTTGATATTGAGCTGAACTGCTATGGCCCTGGTTCTATGGGGGACAGGGTGTATACTAGGGTGCATCCCAACAACACAAACAATGCAACAGTCATTTGGGCCAGAACAATACCATAGATCTTGCTAGAGATCCCACTGAGACCCAGACTATTCTCAAGCTATTTTTTGCATGGTGAAAATGCCATAATAGAGAAATGGTAAAGGGAATTTTAAAACCAGCTGACTTCATATACCATGAAATAAGTTTAATTTATAACAGCCAGAATTTAATATCACACATTTATGCTGACTTCAAACACCTCCGCATTAAGAAGAAAAAGAAAAAAGAAAACACAAAACAAAAATCACTCTACAAATTGTCCAAAAGATATCTAGCAAGTGCAATTACTAGAGTTGTTTGTAGTTTTATTTATAGGCATAAACCCAAAGGAATTCTCCAAAAATTGAGGATTTTTTTCTGAAACATTTTCAAAAGATGTATTTTAAACTCAAGAAAATCTTTTTTTAATTATGTTATGTTAATCACCATACATTACATCCTTAGTTTTTGATGTAGTGTTCCATGATTCATTGTTTGCATATAACACCCAGTGCTCCATTCAGTACGTGCCCTCTTTAATACCCATCACCAGGCTAACCCATCCCCCTACCCCCCTCCCCTCTAGAACCCTCAGTTTGTTTCTCAGAGTCCATAGTGTCTCATGGTTCGTCTCCCCCTCCGATCCCCACCCCACAAGAAAACCTTTTAAAATAGTTCTCTACTCCATCCACAATGCATCAGGATTCTACCATGCTGGTTACATTTTAATTTTTCCTTTTTAATCTCAAGAATTACAGAAGAGGAAAAAATACTGAAGGACATTGACATAAAAATAGTCCAGAGAGTATTACTAGATTTACACTATATTTTGATGGACTTTTGGGGTGAAAGGTAAAAACCACAATTATTTTAATTGTATGATGAAAAGGTAAGACTTAATGTGCAGACTTTGTCTTCCTCATCTCATCGCTGTGATTATACTCAAGCCATACTACTCTCTGCTATATTGTTTATTTTTAATATGAGTCGAATACTAGTACTGACTTCTCCTGAAGTGCTTTGAAGAATAATTAACAGAAAGGACTCCCTGAAGATTAATGATGTGGCATAGGTTCCCAGCTAAAGTTACATAAACACTGCATAAAAGGAATGCGTATAAATCTATCATACATATTTTATACTGGACAACACAGCCATCTGGGAGGATGCAGGAGATTTATTGCTCAAGTGCTGCTGTTGTATATATAGTTCTTTCAGTGTTTTTCACATCTCAGTAGTTTTGTCTGGGAAGTTGTTTTAACCATAGTTTCTCATCCATTATCATTAACAAATTCTTAAGCTATGACCTAAGTCATCTGCACTAGCCATTTATTACATCATTCACTCAAGCTGTGGATAATCTTCTTTTTATTGCTTTGAAATCTATCATGATACAAATCTATATAATGGCTTTAAGTTCTAAGTGTTTTACTTATATTAATTCAATAATCTGCTCAGTACCCCGTTTGCATATTATTGTTCTTAGTGTTTTCCTGGTTTCAGATTTGATAGGTAAGTTTATAAAAATGTTACACTCAATGAATATTTTTAATAAAATGGAATTTTACCTTGCCTTAAGATTTTACGTTCTATAAATGGTACAAGAACTGTGTTACTATTGATTACTATTAAAAACAACTTTTTGGTTATATCTTTTACACTGTATGTATTTTCCAAAGAATATATTTACCCAGAAAAAATAGAAGTATTTAATGTCCATCTTACTAACTGATTCCTTTTATCACTTCATCACTAATAAAACTAAATGCTGAGAGATTGATTTAAGGTAAATCCAGGAACTGGTGTGTAGCTGGTGTATAGTAAGACCACTGCTAATCCCACTGAAAAAGACATGTATTAGGGATTTTACTCTCATTTATAAGGACTCCAATTTTCTTATTTTTGTATCTTTTTACAATTTATACTAAGTATACTCAAACATCTGTGCTAATAACCATGGAGAAAAAAGACTGAAATAATTTTAAAAGAGGTTGAATATTTTTATAAACTCGTTTTAAAACATAAAACCATGTTTACAATGATAAATGCATGTATCTGCGTATGCACACCATATCTTGTATTTCATTATTTGTTTCTTGTGTGACAACTAAAAAGATGAAAACCCCCAACTCTCTCCTACAATCATGAAGAAAAGATAACCTCTGTCTTGCGAACAAAACAAATAATATAGCCTAAGCCTTGGGAAAGGGATTATGATGCATGATTTGAGAGGGAAAGGTAAGTATATGGAAGTCTTTGAGATCTGAATTATAGTTGGGTAAATTGGAAGATATCACTTCACATGTCACTGAGGAATGACTCAACCAAAGCTCAATAATTTATTGTGTTACCCTATCTCAGATAGGACTAGACTTTGGGACAAAATGAATACAAGATAATTCTTAATTTCAAGGAGTTTATGATCTGATAATTCATGTATCCAGATCTTATCACGGAATAGCTCAGTATCAAAAGAGATAAGCAAAGAAAGAGCTACACATTAGAGTATGATTTTATTTTTCTGTTCATGTGGAGGAAATTGGCAAAAAGAATTTAGATAAACTTCAAATGACCTGGAAAGATGAATTAGGTTTTGGCAGAGAAAAAACACTCCAGGTTGAAGAATCAGCATGAACATGAACAAAATGTATTGTCTAGAAAGCAGTTTGGTCACAGGTATTTAATATAGTGCAAACTGAATAACAAATGTAGATATATTTCTGAGGAAATTGCATATCTATCTTATTTCCTGAAATAAATAAAAAATTTAACAGTAACAAAAAGCCTACCAAGAAATATGTCTTTTGGCCTTATAGTCTAAGTCAGAGAACTGAGTCACAAATTTCTTATATAGCTTTCCAAGTATAGTCTGTGGACATAAGCATAGACATTATTAATTCCTGTTTTAACTTTTACACAAATAGTAGCAGAAGACATATTACTATCCTTCGTGATTTTAAACATCTCTCTCTGAGATTGTTCCTTACCAGCTACATTTTTCTTAAATTTATATAAAATGAAAGTTGAGTTGACAGTTTCAGCAAAGTAATAAGTTACAGTCTGATTGCAAGGATATGTAGAGTGAATTTTTGACCAGAAAGTGGGGGCATTTTGAAGATTACCACCAAGTAGTTGTAGTGAGAGGATGAGGCAAAAAGAGACAATTGCTTAAAGAGCTATTTTAAAAGGTAGCAAATAATAATGGAACTAAATCAGTTTTGGTGATAAAAAGATTTCTATTTAATTCCAAATTCTAACACTTATTAAGTCTAAACTGTGGGATTAGTCTAAACCTGTCTTGAGCTTCAGTTACTACATGTGTACAGTGGAGAATAATAACTAATTCACAGAATCTTTGTGACGTTGAAATGAATATTTCCATGGCCCATAACATGCATTTTTATAGTATTTTATCATTATTTACTCATGATGCATCATTTTAAAACAAAATCCTATTTTATTAATGTCTCTTAATTATATATGTGTTATACTGTGTTTAGCTTTTGTTTTTGTTTTACATATTTAATTATTCATTTAATATTTTGAGGTATATAAAATAGAATACAGTGATTAGTCATTTCATTAGGGCAATCCTGGCTGCTGGAAAAAGCAAGCTCCAAAATTTCAGTGCCTTCAAACAATGGTTTATTTTTCACTTATGAATACAATCTAATGCAGCTCAATTTTCCTGGTTAGTGGGTGGGTGGCTTACCCCCAACACAGTGACTCAGAGACTCAGGTCCCTACCATCTTGTGCCCTCTTTGTTTTCTAGGGCTTAGAGTCCTCTGCTTCCAGACAATGGAAACAGAAACTATGGAGAAGCATCATCTGCTCCTTAAATGCTCTTGTCAGAAAGGGACACTTGCTATTTCTGCTCACATTTCACATGACTACTACATGTGAAAAGCTAGTTGCCTTTCAGTGAAAACTCTGCACTCTGGAATGAAGACCATCAATTTGGGTCAATAGCTAGCAATTTCAGTCACATTAGTCCAATATTGCCATTCACCAATGAGGAAACTTAAGACCCAGCAATTGTGAATTCAACAGAGATATTTATTGTTTTCTTATGGTGTTTCTTTGATCTAATGTTATTTAGTAATACAATGGGTAGAACTTCATTCAACTATGAATGGCGTGAAAGGAGAAAATGTTAGATTATTGTATGAGGCAAACAGTAATGTTGGTCAATATATTTACATTTAATTATGGGATATAGCATTTCATTTTTCCTTTTCAAATAATTATTTAGTATTAAAGATTTATTATAAAATATGGCCTTGTTAAGAAGATCTACGATTTGGTGCTGAGTTTTCATTTAGGAATTTAGCACCTTGGTTGCATACATCATGATAATGAAAAAGCATTATTCTGTTTTATGCTGCCTGCAGAATAAAGAGTAGGAAAATGGGAACTGCCCGTGCTGCATGAGCCACAGTTTAAGTGTGCAGAATACAATTGAAATGGAGGATGCTAAAAATTCTCAAAGCTGTATTTGCAAAACTTGTTCCAAAGTTCTCCATTAATCAGCACAAATATTTTTCTAAGTATACATTTGAAGGCCTTTGCACCTACACTCAATTATGGAAGCAGCAGGAAAATTATGTTCTTTGCATATAAAATATTGCTAAGTTATTCAAAAAGGGCTCTAGGAAGCTCCTCAAAGAGAACACTATAATATAGGAAAAATCTCTTATGCAGATGTGTCAATTATTGCTATTTCATCATTATATCTATTGGGTTTTTTACTTAGAAGATGAAATTGTTTTCAAATCCTGATTGAATAAATGAAGAAGGAATATTATATTATATAAACAGAAATATGTATTCATCCAACGACCAACTGAACACCTAGTACGTGCCAGGCACTGTTCTGGATGCTAGGGATACAGCATGGAAAAAAAATGCATGACTTCTCCAGTTGCCCACTTTTCCCTTATTTTATAAACCTGGAACTCTTTCTTTAAGCAACAAATTGAGAAATACTACACACAATCAGGAGGTTGTCTTTGAGGAATGAATTTGCTTGCGTTGCCTACTTTGAACATCAGAACTTTTACTAGGTGTGGAGTAAAAATACGGATGGACAGCATTAATTACAATAGCTGGCAATTCCAGCACAGGGATTCCACTAACTGCTGAGGGCCAATTCTGCCTTACAGAGGAAGAGCCAGCAGAGGGACATGAAGCAGGTTTGTGAGAAAATATCCTTGAGCATACTATGTTTTCAAGCACTAGGACTTTGAGAAATACGTATAGACTTTTTTTTAAAGATTTTATATATTTATTTGACAGAGAGAGAAAAAGAGAGACACAAGCAGGGGGAGCAGCAGAGGTAGAAGCAGACTCCCTGCTGAGCAAGAACCCCGATGTGGGGTTTGATCCCAGGATCCTGGTATCATGACCTGAGCCGAAGACAGATGCTTAACCGACTGAGCCACCCAGGCACCCTACTTACAGACTTTTAAAAGAATAGGACACCATAAGTCTTTTGGTATGAAAATATAACAGTTGCCAAATATATAGTTTTAAAATTATTTTTTTTAAGAAATTACCTTCTGGTATATGATGGGTAATGTACTTAGAATTTAATGAAGTTGGTGCCAGGTTTCTTATTCTTTCTTTTAAAAAAAATATTTTATTTATTTATTTGAGAGAGAGTGAGCAGGGAGAGGAGTAGAGGGAGAGGGAAAAGCAGACTCCGCAATGAGCAGAGAGCCCAAGGTGGGGCTCCATCCCACGACCCTGAGATCATGACCTGAGCCAAAATCAAGACTCAATGCTCAAATGACTGAGCCACCCAGGCGCCCCAGGTGCCAGGTTTCTGATAAAGAATTTAGTCAAGACATGTGTTATGTCTTTAGAAAGTAAACTTGGCTTTTTGATTTACCAGTTATACATATTTCAGTCATAATTCACAATTATTAGGCAATTAGCAAAACCAATTTTGGGGGGATGAGTCAGTGTTTAAAGTTGGTAGCATAAGGAGTTAATATATTTTTAGTGATTGGAAGACTGATCAAAAGGTAATAGAATTTTGGGGGCGCCTGGGTGGCTCAGTCATTAAGCATCTGCCTTCGGCTCAGGTCATGATCCCAGCGTCCTGGGATCAAGCCCCACATCGGGCTCCCTGCTCCGCGGGAAGCCTGCTTCTCCCTCTCCCACTCCCCTTGCTTGTGTTCCCTCTCTCGCTGTGTCTCTCTCTGTCAAAAAAATAAATAAAATCTTTAAAAAAAAAAAAAGATAATAGAATTTCTAAAACGCTCATAGTAAGATAAATATAAAAAATATCTTACCATGTCTTGGCTTATACTTAATGCATACAATTGAAAAATCTTTTTTTAAAAGATTTTATTTATTTATTTGTCAGAGAGAAAGAGCATAAGCAGGTGGAGCAGCAGGCAGAGGGAGAAGCAGACTCCCCACTGAGCAGAGAGCCCAATGTGGGGGTTGATCCCAGGACCCTGGAACCATGACCTGAGCCAAAGGCAGATGCTTAACCGACTGAGCCACCCAGGCATCCCTGAAAAATCTTTTATGAGTGAAAAATTCATAAATATTTTTCATTCATGTATTATGATATTGCTTATAATTTCATTCCATTGTTCACTGGTAAGCTGTAAGTTTATGTGCCTGTATGGATAATGAACACAAGTGATAGTTATAAAATGATATTACATATACTGAAAAATATCCATTTGTTTGATTTATAGATCTATTTTAACAAGGACTTTGCATATTATATCATGATTCTTATTTTTCTATATCAACATCAACATTCTGCATTACTCAAAAAACATTACTGATAAAACAGAAAGGAAAATATTATAAGATTAATATCTGAGGTGATATAGTTTGTAGTTTGTATCCTTTTTACTTAAAGTGTGGTCCACAAATTAGCAACATTAACATCACCTGGGGACATATGAAAATCAGAATCTGCATTTTAAAAGACCCCCAAATGATTGTACAACCATTACAATTAGAAAGGACTCTCTGGTTTATGCAATAACCTTCTTTCTGCTTCCTCTTTGCTCTCAGGATCCATAATTCTGGGCGGGGGTCATTTTTTTAAATTAATTAATTTATTTGAGAGAGAGAGAGACAGAGTGTGTGGGTGGGAGGAAGGGCAGAGGGAGAGAGATTCTTAAGCAGACCCTGCACTGAGTGCTGAGCCAGACGTGGGGCTCGATCTCAAGAACCCAAGATCATGATCTGAGCCAAAGCAAAGAGTTCAAGGCTTAACTGACTGCACCACCCAGGTGCCACCCAGGTGCCCCTTGAGGGGTCATGTTAATCATGATCCCTTCATAGCCCCGGGCAAACAAAGGTTGAATAGACTAAGTCATGCATGATGATCTAATTTTTTTTCTCCTCTGACTGTTTAAGTACAGGCATGTGATGCAACCCTAAAGAAAGCACCATAGAAAATATTTTGGTGGCTTATAGAAAAAAATGTCATCACTCTCAAAAAGGTACACAAAACAAGGACAAGTCTCCTCTTAGATTCTGGATATTTTCATTCTGCAAGTAATATCTGCAATGGCCACAACCCTCTTGGGACTGTGAGGAGAAAGATGACAAGGGAATAGCAGAGAAACTGAACTTCAGTCTGTAAGACCTAAAGTTCTTTTATCCAGCCCTGGAAACCCTCTGCTTCCAGCATATTATTCATGAGATGATAAACCTTTTCTTGATGACCTATTTTCAGTTAGCCTCTGTTACTTATATGAGCAGATACAGTAACTTAAAATAATCAATGGGATCAATAGCTAGATTAACCATATTATTTATCTTTAAATCTGTACCTACTAAATCCATGGATGGGTTAATTTTTGTGGATTTGTGTTAGTAAATTACAGACAGATGATGATATGTTTCCAAAGGAATGGCGGACTCCAAATCAGAAGATTTACTTGCTGAATTATGAATGAAACAGAAATTCAATTTAAATTTTCCTTTGTGGATTTCCCTGCTATTTAAAGATTAAAATTATTAGTTTTCTACAGCCTGTTCTATCAATTTGGAAAAAAAGCAAAACAGTAGGCCAAATCTGGATCATGTTTTTAAAGCTTTTAGTAACTTCCCTAAGTTATAATAATTTAATTATTGCCACATACAACTTCTTACACAAATCATTTGGTGAAAGTTCAATTTAAGAGCAAAATGAGGGCTTATCTTTTACTTTTATGCACACAGCTAAACAGTGCTTTTCATTAGATATATGTTTTTATTAGATGTGTGTTCATTAGATATGTAGAATATAAATTCTACTGGACAGTATCGATCTATATATGTATATATACATACATTTTATTCAGGAAAATTTCATAAATTTTTAGCATCCTAGGCCATTGCATTTTCACTTAGTGTTTATACACATATCTTATTCTTTTGGTTAAGATAATTGCTATTTATAAAAGTGTGGCAGATGATATTTTCCAAAAGTTGCCACAGAATTATTTCTGGTTCCAAATGCTATTTCAGGACATTGTCACCTTCCTTTAAGAGGTGCAGTTTATTTCCTCTTCCCTTGAACTTAGATGTGCTTGTGACTGGTCCAACCAATAGACAGTGGAGGAAATGATGCTCTGTCACTTCTGAGGCCAGGTCAGTGGAAGGGCATGGCTTCTGTCTGAGCCTCTCTCTTTCTTGGTATGCTTACCCCAGGAACTCAACCACTTACTATAAGAAAGCTTTGGCTACATGGAGAGGCCTCAGGTAGGCCTTGGACAACAGCCAGGATCAACTACCAGAAAAGTGAGTGAGCAAGCCTTCAGCTAATTCTAGTCCTCGGCTCAGCCTTCTTATCCTCTGACTGAAACATTTTGGTGTCCCTTGCAGTGTGCCTTGACTGAATTCTTGACCCACAGAATCTGTGAACATAATAAATGGATGTTTTCTGCCACTAAAGTTTGAAATTTTAAAAATGAATTAAATGTACTCACTCAAATCTTAGAAAGAGATGTCATTCAATGTGTATGTTAAACTAAAACTTTGCTAAGAGTGAGTCAGTTGGTCAATAGAGAGAAGCTGGTCTTGATGTCAGATAAAATCAGATTTGAGTTCTTATTCTGTGGGTCCTGCTCAAATTACTTCAACTTTCTGAGCTATGGTTTCCTTACCTTAAAAATAGAGAGAAATATTCCTTTCTCAGAGTTGTGATTAGATTATGATTAAATATAAAACATAAAACCTAGTATGTAGCACATAGTAGGTAATAAATAAATGTTTGTTATTGTAACACAGATGATTAGGAACTTTATAAGAATAATAGTAATTATGAGCATTTACTTGAGTGCTTACAATGTGCTAGGTATCAGGCATGATGCTTGGCATGTGTTGTCTCAAGTAGTAGTTAATTTATGTAATACATTAAATCATTTTATACACATTTGATTTGTGTCTCAGAGACTCATGCAATTAATTCATTCAATACATAAGACTGTCTTTGTTCCAAATGCTGTGTCAGCTACTGTTAATAAAAATAAAATTGTTAACGATCACCTTTAAAATATAGATGAAATATCAAAATATAGAACACTATAGAAAATCTCAAATTACTATACATACCTTTCACACAGATAGGGACTTCTAGCTTAAAGAGTAAATCTAAATTTCTACTAATATACGAGAGTAATACTAAATAATAGAACTTACATAATTTTAATGTGGAACAGCCACGTGCTGCCTTGTGCAAAGAATATGTATCCCATATTCTGTAAACATTTGGGTTTAAAATATGTAATTAAAATACAATTGGATGAGTTTCAGTGTGCTACATATATTAATAAGGGCTCTATTGAAAAAGACACGAAATATTACACTAATGATCTATTATTCCTTGATTTCACATTTGAAAACGTAAGCTGAGAAAACTAATCATATGAGCACATGCATTTTCAGAAACGTGTAACCATCTGGAGTATCTTTAGTAGCAGAAGCCAATATTTGTGCTGTTATTTTCATTATAGGCCTTTCAATGAAACTCTCTCCAGACAAGCAGGGAGCCAAGAAAAGAAATTAGTGGCCATTCAAGGACATGGCTCAAAGACAATTCTATTCTATTAGTGTATATGTAGCTTTTCTTAAAGCTGTGATAAATTTCCCACAAATGTGGTTTGTCCAAGACCAACATCTATTCAGACCATAAAATGGAAGGAAAAAACCCTCCATGGTTCATTTAAACAGCCTTCTTAATGTCAGAGAATTTTTAGCTGAAGAAAGACATTGCCTTTATTGCTAGCTTATGTTGAATGAATAATTCAGAATGAAAGCAGTTGTGGCATAATGATAAAATTACATAAATCAAAGAGTAGCTGCTCAAGCCAAATATCTGCAGGAAAAAAAAAATCACATTTCCTACTCTTCTGTTTACTTAGATGGTTATTTTGTTTGTGCAGATGTTCCAAAAACTATCATTACATGTGTTTCTTTGCAATATTTATAAACTAATTGGATGCTCGCTCCAAGAAATTTTACTTCTCTATTCTAAGTATCCTTTAGTTTGATTTATTTCTTGTTGTCCAGCAGACCCTATACTTAATGACAGGGAAAGTTCAAGGTAAATGACCATTTGAGACTAGAATTGAGAGTGGAAGAAGGGAGGGGATTAATAATTATCAGATGCCTGTTTTGTGCTAGGTGGCAGATGGTTTACTATTTTTTCCCTCATAACAGCTTTCTGAGTTATAACAATTATTCTGATGTTTCAGATAAATGCAGCTTAGTGTAATTTTTTATTGTCTAAGATCACACAACTACAAAGCAGTGGAATCACATTTGAATAGTCTGACCCAAATCTCATGCTTTTTCCAATATATAAGAGAACAACAATTCAAGCACCACTGGCTCTAAGACAAATATTAAAAAAAAAAACAAAAAACAGAAATTAAAAAGTTTTTAGGCCCAGAGTTTAAAAATAGGATGGCCAGTACTTGGACAACTTAAGTAAATTTTATTTTAAAAGTCTTGACTTCTGGGGGTACCTTTTAGCAACATAATTTTTCCCCTGGTTAAGGCAGAACGACATTTTAATACATGGATTTCTGGACTTACTTGCAAAAGAAATCTTAGCCTGAAGCTCACTGCTTGGAAATGGGCCTTTCCTCTGATTAGATTCATGCTAAAATCCACCACATGTCAAATCAACTTAAGAATAAAAAGTCATATCTGCACAATTGTCTGAATAGTTTATTGATTCAGATTTTTTAGAATAGTGAGTTCAGCAAAATCAGAAGGGCAACAAAACCAATCATTTCAGCCCAAATGGTTCATTCCCTAGCTGCATGCAGTCACAAATAGAAGAGAGAGCTATCTCCATCAACATAAGGCTGCACATTGTCACTCGCTGTATGTATTACCTATTTCCTTACCGAGGGGGAAATCAATGCTGCCACTTTTTGCCCAGCATTGCTTGAAATATTCAAAGAAATTTATTTTAGAGAAAGTCAATTTTGATGCATAAATTTTAATATTCTAATTACTTATCTATACATTATTACAGTGTTTTGGGGTAAAATAATCTTAAAATAAAAATATTATTTTAACCGCTGTTGGTTTTTATAATGTATCAAGTTCTATGATGTGCTTTTCTTTTCACAAGTCAGTACAAGGCAAATAATTGCAGAGAATTATTGAAGCTTTCAGGTAAAAGAGAATATTCCAAAGGCAACATCCACATGAGTGCATTAAACAAGGAATATCTTGGAAATTATCTCTATTATATATTTACTCAACTCTGTACAGTTGCTCCAAGTAAGAAAGTAATTTTTACCTATGTAACAGACCCTTTCACTAACTTTTGAAATTTTTAATTCTTTTTCCTCATACTTCAACTCTTTACACCTATATTTGCCACTAAAGAGGCCCACATCCTCATTTCCATGCCAAAATACACTTGATTTGCTATAAGTTAAAAATAAGAGCACTTTATCGGGGTTGGAAAACTACCAGATTTTTGACCTAATAAATGAAATATTGACATAAGCCATTTTTATTTTTCTGTTGCAGAGATTGTTATAATTTTATGTAGAGGGCCGTAACAACAGAGGCTACTTACAATCTCTTTGGCATCTGAGTGTCAAAGAGAAAGCTAGAAAATAAGGGGGCATTAAGTTTTCATTTAATATATGACATGATTGTAGCTAAAGTAGAACTAGACAATATCATAATTATGGCATCTTCATAAAACCTCAACCAATTATAGCACACATAGCAAATATTTAGCAGAAGATGGAAATGACTTTCTGGTAGCTAACATTTTTTTCAAACTTCTGTTGATAAAAATTGGTGTACTTATACTTATCAATAATAGCCTGTTAGTCCAATTCTAAATTTTCCCCATTAAAATGAGTTATCTCTATAATTGAACTATATTTTATATCACAAGAGATGTATTTCCATTTGCTGTATTGAAGTAAAAATAAAGGAGCTATTATATAACTGGCTATTTTATACATTCTTGTCTTTTAAAAATACATAGAAAATAAAGATTTGATGCTCTAAACTTGAGATGCAGTTGCCACGACAACCAAGAAGCATAATACTGCATACCGCTATTCAAATGGTATTTGAATATCAGACAGAATCTACTACATTATGTATTATTTTTCTCTAGACTTAAATAATAATAATCTAGCCCTTTATTTTGTTTTTAAATAGATGTATTTATTATAGTTTTAGCACAAGAAGTTGGCTTAAGAAAAAGCATGTAGATATATAACAAATCAATCATTTTAAGGAATTCCATGATTTTTCTTAAATTTCTTATTTGCATAAATATGCCACAGTAGAAGATTTTCCTTGGTGTAAAATAAAGATGTAAATGAATATAATATTCAGTGAATTAAATGGTTTTATGATATCTGCCCTAATGTAAATTTCTATCAATGCACATGTCTAAACCTAACCCCTGCTCAAATATTCATGGGAACATTTCCAACTATGCTTTGTAGTTTCCACTACAGTATCCTCACAAGCACATCAGTACATTTCCAAACTGAACTTACTAGCTTTCCCTAAACTTGCATTTTAGCATATTCCCTGAATTTTGCTACCAACAACACTATCTTCCCAATCATGCAGGCTCAAATATCAGAGTCATGTTTGACTTTTCTTTTCCTTGTCATCATTATTGAATTCATTAACTAATCTTATTGAGTCTACCGGGAGAATAATATTCTGGTGTTCCTTTAATTTAAATATTGGTTCAATATTTATTTCGTACCCTTAGAAGAAAAATTAAGTCTTGTATTAATGAAAGCTTACCTACTTTTATGTTAAATATGCATATTTCCTAAAGTAGGCCCTATTTTACAACACAGGAATGGGGAGATGGAGGAGTGGAAGACAACAGAGAGGCAGGTGATAGCAAGAGTGGAAAAGCATCTATATTATACTGCTTGGTTTTAGCTAAAGTTAGGAACAAACCGAGAGTTTTTAAGACAGGAAATTACTTAAGAAAATTTTGTAGAAAATAATTTTGTAGAAATACAAAGAAGGAGTTAAAAGGAGAGATTAGTGGCAGAAAAACAGGTAGAAATCTCTTACTAAGGGCACCTGGGTGGCTTAGTTGGTTAAGCATCTGCGTTCAGCTCAGGTCATGATCTGGGGGTCCTGGGATCTAGTCCTGCATTAGGGCTCCCTGCTCGGAGGGAAACCTGCTTCTCCCTCTCCCTCTGCCGCTCCCACTGCTTGTGTGCTCGCTCATTCCCTCTCTGTCAAATAAATAAATAAAATCTTAAAAAAAAAAGAAATCTCCTACTATAATTCAGGAAATAGACAATGGGGATAAAAAATAGAGTACTGATAGTGGGATTTTAAAAAATTTAATGAATCAAAACTTGTTTTGTTGCTTTAAAGCAAGGAAACATGTAAAAAAAAAAAAAAAATACGGAGAGAATAGTGTTTTAGATGTACCTTGAAGGATAGTTAGAAATTTCATAGATAAACCGGGAAAATGTAGAGCCCTTGATACAGAAAGGAGAAACACATAAATGAGAGAATTTAATGAACAGTATGGCACTTGTTTATAGACAATAAGATTATTTTTCTAAATGAGAAACCTAAAAGAACAGGCAAACTAGGAAAGTAAAAATATGCTTAGTATCTTTATGAAAGTTGCATCATAAGGAGACTTTTCATAAAATTAATTTGCTAAATACACATAGCCTTATTTGGATTCTGAATTATTTTAATATAACACAATTTAATTAAATGAATAACTGGTAAACTAATTTCACTAGGCAGTTTTGATAAACTAATTAATCTGAAATTAATCTTTATTAAACTAATGCAAAATCAGGACTGTACAAAGGAAATGTGTGTTTTATTTATGAGATAATTTTAGATTAAACATGGAATATTGAACACAACTACAGTAGATGAGATTTCAACATTTTTTCGAGATAAAATGAATAATAAAAAGGAAAGGGAACAGAGAAAGCTGAATGCCAACTGACAACAGAGTGGGGGAGAAAGTAAGAAGCAAGACAACTCATATAGCAGAACTAGAAAAAGGCTCAGGAATTGAAGGCACTAGTTAAAGGGATGAACGGAGGTGAAGCTAGATACTGAAAAGAGGATTGGTCAAAATTTTGTAATCAGGATTATTTAGGATAGGCCATGTTCTCCATTGCATTTCTCTAAGTAATATCTCTTTTCCCACTTTAGAAAGTGTATTCTATGGAAACAAGATTAAAAAGTCTCCAGCACCGGTGACATTGGGCACAGATAAAACAAAGGACAGCCTCCAAACAGAAGAAGGAGAAATCTCCTTAATAATACAGTGACTCCAAACTGTTAACTGTATCTGGGCTGAAAACATATACCACCTAGGAAGGAAATTAGATGATTGTTCTCAGGAGAAGAACTAAATCACCCTGAAAATTATCTTCTCAAATTCAGATTATGGAATCCCCAGTGAAATGTCAGTTGCTCTGCCATGATTTCAAACATCCTGTTCTCAGACTAGAGCTTCTAATTATCTTTTCATCATTTCTAGAGCAGTGATAGAAGGATGAAGGAATATTTAATATTTACATTCTGTATCTATGGAATAATAAATCAAAAACTTCTACTATGCATCCAGGAGTAATTATCTGTGACCTGGATGATTGAATGTAATACTTTTCCCCCCAGGGTTAAATGTTTTGAGCAAATTCATTTTTTTAAGATTTTTTTTTTTATTATTATTTATTTATCTGACAGAGAGAGAGCACAAGCAGGGGCAGCAGTATAGGGAGAGGGAGTAGCAGGCTCTCCACTGAGCAGGGAGCCTGATGCAGGGTTGGATGTCAGGACACTGAGATCATGACCTGAACCAAAGGCAGACACTTAACTGACTGAGCCACCCAGGCACACCTTGAGCAAATTCTGAAAAAGTTATCCAAGACATGCTAGAAAGATCATAGATGATCCTACATTGTGCTCAAATAAAACAATTGAGAAAATATTATATGGAATAAAATATCCTATCACTTTTCAAAAATTCTAAAACTTCATCTATAATAATAAAAATCATATTAATGCACTTACATTGTTTGTTATTTATATATCTGAAAACTAAAGCCTTAGACTTATTAAAAAGCTACGGTAATCAAGATAACATGTATTGGTAAAAGAATAGACAGATTAACAAAAAGAACAGAGAGCCCAGGGGCATCTGGGTGGCTCAGTCGTTAAGCATCTGCCTTCGGCTCAGGTCATGATCCCAGGGTTTTGGGATTGAGCCCCACATTGGGGTTCCTGCTCCGCAGGAAGACTACTTCTCCTTCCGCCACTCCCCCTGCTTGTGTTCCCTCTCTCGCTGTCTCTCTCTCTCTGTCAAAAAATAAATAAAATCTTAAAAAAAAAAAAAAGAACACCCAGAAATAGACCACCATAAATATAGTCAACTGATCTTTAACAAAGGAGCAAAGGCAATACAATGGAACAAAGATAGTCTCTTCAAAATGAATGCTTTTTTTCAGACCATACACCCTTCATAAAAATGAATTCAAAATGAATCATAGACCTAAGTGTGAAACACCAAATTTGAAACTCCTAGAAGATTACATGGGAGAAAACAGATGGCTTTGGGTAAGGTGATGTTTTTTTAGATACAACACTAAAAACATGATCCATAAAACAAAGAATTGATAATCTGAACTCCAATTAGATTAAAAACTCCATTAGATTAAAAACTCCATTTAGATTAAAAACTTCTGCTCTGTGAAGACATCAAAAGAATGAGAAGATGAGACATAGACTGGGAGAAAACATTTGCAAAAGACACATCTGATAAAGGACTACTTTCCAAAATATTCAAAGAACACTTAAAACCCAACAATAAGAAGAAAAGCAACCCTATTTAAAAAAAAGACCAAAAGCCTTGAGAGACACCTCACCAAAGAAGATATACAGATGACAAATAAACATATAAAAATGCTCTACATCATATGTCATAAGGGAAATGCAATTAAACAACAGTGACATATACCTAGTAGGATAGCCAAACTCTGGAACACTGACAATACCAAATGTTGGTGATGTAGAACAAGAGGAAATATCAACTCCACAAGTAAAGATAGAAAAGAGGTCACATCAAAGTAGGAAGTGCAGAGACATGGTTTGGGAGAAAAATGGATTGTAGCCTCCTCCATGGCAAGGAGGGAGCAGCTGTCCCAGAGAAGGGCAAGAGACAGATTAGCACACAGGGAGCACATGGGGAAAATGATCTCATAGCAATTGGCTTGGAAAGTGAGAGGGGTTGAATTTCATGTTCTTACTACCAACAGAGCTGAAAGCCTGGACTTAGAAAGGTCAGCTGGCTTAGCTCAGGGAGAGCCCTGAAGCACTAGTGTTGCTCTTGGAGAAAATGTGGGGCAAACAGCTCACTGACATACAGTGTGGAAATAGTGATCTGAAAAGCACCTGGGGCACACAGCAGGGAGGTTATTAGCTCATGTCGGAGCATGTCCCAGGGAGGCAGCATTCATAGAGAGACCCCTCCAGGAAGAAAGGAACTAGCAGGTGTCATTTCCCACCCCTGCCCCTCAGCATAAGCACAGGGACACCTGTGGGAACCAATGCAGCACTGACACTTGCTACCTAACTTGCTTACACCAAGCCCCATGCCTCCACGCTCTGGTGGAACCACCCTTCCCAGTCATACTTACCTCAGTCCCAGCATGGTGGGCCCCCTCCCTGAGAAGACCAGCCCAAATCCCTGCCCACACTGCATCTCCTGACCAGGGAGTTTTGCAGGGTCTTGGTTCCAGAGGTGTTGGCAACAGGTCTCATTTTACAAGCGGACCAGAGCATACCTAGTTAAGACTTGCCACGTACAGTTCAGGGCCCAACCACTGCCCACAACAGGCAAAAAAAAAAAAAAAAAAAGCCTTTGCAGATGACTGGCCTGAAGGATAAGGTGGCCAGGACAGAACAGCAGAGTCTGGGAAGCACACATTGAAGACACTCCCTGAATTACCAGGCCCTAAGGAACAGGAGCTGATACACTAGAGGGCATTGCAAGACTTCTTTTCATAAGTCCATTGCCCTCAAGAACAGTAAATGTAGCTGACTTTCTTAGCACAGGGAAGCAGGCACAGAGACTTAGACAAAATAAGACAGAGGAATTTGTCCCAAATAAAAGAACAGGACAAGGTCACAGCCAGAGACCTAAGTGAAACAGATATAATTAATATGCCTGATAGAGAATTTAAAGTAATGACCATAAAGATACTCACTGGACATGAGAAAAGAATGGAGGACATTAGTGAGACCCTTAACACAGGGATAAGGAAGAACATAGCAGAGATGAAGGGCTCAATAAACAAAATGAGAAACACACTTGATGGAATGAAGGGCAGGCTGGAAGAAGCAGAGAACAAATTAATGACCTGGAAGACAGAGTAATGGAAAGTAATCAAGCTGAACAAAAGAGAGAAAAAAAGAATTATGTAAAATGAGAATAGACAGAAAATTCAGTGGCTCCATCAAACATAATAACATTTGCATTAGAGAAGTCCTAGAAGAAGAAGAGAGAGAAAGGGGGACAGAAAATTTATTTGAAGAGATAATAGCTGAAAACTTTCCTAATCCAGAGTAGGAAACAGATATCCAGATCCAGCAGGCACAGAGAACCTCCAAAAAAATCAACAAGAGCAGATCCACATGAAGACATAATTAAATGGCAAAATATAGTGATAAAGAAAAAAATTTAAAGCAGCCAGACAAAAGACAACAATTACATACAAGGGAAACCCCATAAGGCTATCAGGGGATTTTTCAGCAGCAACTTTCCAAGCAAGAAGGGAGTGGTATTATTTATCCAAAGTGCTGAATGGGAAAACTCTGTAGCCAAGAATACTCTGTCCAGCAAGGCTATCATTCAAAATAGGAGAGATAAAGAGTTTCCCAGACAAACACAAGCAAAAGGAGTTCATGATCATTAAACCAGCCCTGCAAGAAATATTAATGGGGACTTTTAGTAAAAAGGAAAGACCAAAAGTGATGGTATGAAGGTAGGAAACATAAAAACAATAAAAAATGAATACTCTTGTAAATTATCAGTCAAAGAACTCATAAAATAAAAGGATGTAAAATATGACACCATGTATCTAAAACATGGGTTGGAGAGGAGTAAAGAATGGATTCAAAATTAAACAACCATCAAGTTAATATAGACAACTATATGCAGAAGATGTTAAAAACAAACTTAATGGTAACCACAAACAAAAACCTCTAAATAGTATGCAAAGAATAAAGAGAAAGAAATCCAACTGTATCACTAAAGAAAACCAGCAAATCATAAAAGAGAGAAAGACAAGGAAGAATTAGAGAAAATCATCAGAAACAACTACAAAACAGGTAATAAAATGGCAATAAATGCATAGCTATCAATAATCACTTTGAGTGTAAATCGACTAAACGCTCCAATCGAAAGACATAGGGGGATAAAAAAACACAAGACCCATCTATATGCTGCTTACAAAGAACTCATTTTAGACCTAAAAATAGCTGCAGATTAAAAGTGAGGGGATGGAGCAACATTTATCATGCAAATGGATATCCAAAGAAAGTGGGAGTAGCAGTACTTACATCAGACAAAAAAGACTTTAAAACAAACACTGTAACAGGTCACAAATAAGGACATTACTTAATAATAAAGGGACAATCCAACAAGAGGATATAACAATTGTAAACATTTATGCACCCAAGATGAGAGCACCCAAATACATAAAACAGTTAATAACAAACATAAAGGAACTCATTGATAATAATACAATAATAGTAGGGGTCTTTAACACCGTACTTACCTCAATGGAAAGATCATCTCAACAGAAAATAAACAAGGAAACAGTCACTTTGAATGACTCACTGGACCAGATGGATTTAACTGATATATTCAGAACATTCCATCCTAAACCAGCAGAATACACATTCTTTTCAAGTGCACATTGAACATTCTCCAGAATAGATCACGTATTAGGCCACAAAACAAGCATCAACAAATTCAAGATCAAAGTCATACTATGCATGTTTTCTGACCACAACCCTATGAAACTAGAAGTCAACCCCAAGAAAAAATCTGAAAAGACCACAAATACATGGAGGTTAAAGAACATGCCACTAAACAATGAATGTGTCAACCAGGAAATAAAAGAATAAATTGAAAAACACATGGAAACAAGTGAAAATGAAAACACAATGGTCCAAAACCTTTGGGATGCAGCAAAAATGGTTCTAAGGGGGAAGGTTATAGCAATTACAGGCCTATCTCAAGAAACAAGAAAAAGCTCAAATAAACAACCTAACCTTACACCTAAAGGAGCTAGAAAAGGAAAAACAAACAAAACCTAAAACCAGCTGAAGGAAGGAAATAATAAAGATTAGAGCAGAAATAAATGATATAGAAACAAACAAAAAACAGTAGAACAGATCAATGATACTAGGAGCTGGGTCTTTGACAGAATTAGTAAAACTGATAAACCCCTAGCCAGACTTATCACAAAGAAAAGAGAAAAGACCCAAGTAAATAAAATCACGAATGTGATGGAGCACTGGGGGTTATATGCAAGCAATGAATCATGGAACACTACATCAAAAACTAATGATGTAATGTATGTGATTAACATAACATAATAAAATTTTAAAAAATCACAAATGTGAGAGGAGAGATCACCAACCAATACCACAGAAATACAAATAATTATAAGAGAATATTTTGAAAAATAATATGCCAACAAATTGGGCAATCTAGAGGAAATGGATAAATACCTAGAAACATACAAACTACCAAAACTGAAACAGGAAGAAATAGAAAAGTTGAATACACTGATAACCAGCAAATAAATTGAATCAGTAATCAAGAATCACCCAGAAAACAAAAGTCTATAACCATATGGCTTCACAGGCAAATTCAGCAAACATTTAAAGAAGAGCTAATACCTATTCTTCTCAAACTATTCTCAAAAATAGAAATGGAAGGAAAACTTCCACATTCATTCTATGAGGCCAGCATTACCAAAACCAAAGACTTCTCTAAAAAAGAGATCTACTGGGGCACCTGGGTGGCTCAGTCGTTAAGCGTCTGCCTTCGGCTCAGGTCATGATCCCAGGGTCCTGGGATCGAGCCCTGCATTGGGCTCCCTGCTCAGCGGGAAGCCTGCTTCTCCCTCCCTCACTCCCCCTGCTTGTGTTCCCTCTCTCGCTGTGTCTGTCTCTGTCAAATAAATAAATAAAATCTTTAAAAAAATAAAAAATAAAAGGGATCTACTGACCAATATTCCTGATGAACATGGATGCAAAAATTCTTAATAAAATACTATCAAATTGAATCCAACAATACATTAAAAGAATCATTCACCACAATCAAATGGGATTTATTCCTGGGTTGAAGGGTTGTTTGATGACATCCTATTCCTCCCTCCTCCCCAGCTCCTGGTAACCATCATTCTACTTTCTGTCTCTATGAATTTGGCAATTCTAGTACCTCGTATAAATGGAATCATACAAAATTTGTCTTTTCATGTTTGGTTTATTTCACTCAGCATAATTTATCCATGTTGTAGCATGTATCAGAATTTTATTCCTTTACAAGTCTGAATAGTGTTCCAAAGTATATCTGTCTATCATCATCTATCATCAACTATTACCTATCATCTATCATCTATCTATCCATCTATCCATCCATTATCTATCTATCTATCTATCTATCTATCTATCTATCTATCTATCTATTATCTATCTATCTATCCATTTAACACACATATACCACATCTTGTTTACCCATTTACCTGTTGATGAACATCCGGGACATTTCCATCTGTTGGGTATTTCGAATAATGCTGCTATGAATCTTGGTGTAGAAATCTCTTTTTAAGTCTCAGCTTTTAGCTCTTTGGGACATATACCCAGATGTGGAATTAATGGGTCATATGGTAATTTGATATTTAATATTTTGAGGAACCTCCATACTGTTTTCCACAGTGGTTGCACCATTTTAAATTCTTGCCAGCAATGCACAAGGGCTCCAATTTCTCCACATAATTGCCAACACTTGTTATTTCCTTTTTGTTTGTTGTTTTTATTTTGTTTATAATATCCATCCTAATGGTGTGAAGTAGTATCTCACTGTGGTTTTGACTTGCATTTTTCTAGTGTTTAGTGATGGTGAACATCTCTCATGAGCTTTTTGACTATGTATTTTCTTTGGAGAAATGTCTATACCTGTCCTTTGCCCATTTTTTTTTAAAGGTGATTTTTTTTTTTTTTTTTTTTAGTGGGGCAGAGAGAGAAGCAGAGGGAGAGAGAGAACCTCAAACAGACTCCACATTGAGCATGGAGCCAGACATGGGGCTTGATCTTACGACCCTGAGATCATGATCTGAGCCAGAATCAAGTGTAGAACCCTTAACCAAGTGAGCCACCCAAGGAACCCCGGCCCATTTTTTATATGGAATGTTTGTTCTTTGGTACTGAGCTGTGCGACTTCTTTATAAACTCTGGTATTTCACACATAGTTTTATTTTTTATTTATGTTATAATTTAACTGTATAATTATATATTTAATTTTTTGTTTTTTATTTGGTCAGTGTCTATTTTCTGTTATCAAATGTAAGCTCCTTTAAGGAAATGAATTTGATTTGCTCAATTTTGTATCCAAATTACCTTAAAAAATATGGGCACATAGTGGGAACTCAACAAATATTTGCTGACTGAAGGAATGAATGAATAAATGAAAGCGTAGAAAATATTAGGTGTTAAACTACTACATCACATTGTATCTTTTACTTTTTTTTCTTTTGAGTTGCAATAGTATCTTTTTTCTTTGATTTTGTGATGTTTTCACTCTACAAAAAATTCATAATTACATGTTTTTTAAGGATAAAGCATTTACTTTATTTATTTAGAATTTCAATTTTATGGAGCACATGGATGGCTTTGGTGTCCGAGTCTCGATTTTGGCTCATGTCATGACCTCAGGGATCATGAGGTGGGTGGGTGTGGAGCCTGCTTAAGATTCTCTCTCACCCTCTGCCCCTCCCCACACTCCCCCCTCAAAAAAAAATAGAATTTCCATTTTATTAGCATAAATTTCAAATTACACACTGTATAAAGTCCATTGATTTGGTAAAAAGGATTCTCAAAGGTTAACTATCACAAAGTTTTACAGTGTTTTTTTGTTTTTGTTTTTGTCCTAAGCTATTTAATACTTAAAATTAAAATAAGTCCATTTTCAAATGTTTAGATAAATGGGGTCAGACCCAAAACTACAATCTTGCATCAAAATTCCCCAAATTAACATTAAGTGAAACAGAAATTAATCATGTACTTTCTTGCAAAAAATATTAAACTGTAAAAAATTTTTCTAAGTCATTAATTAGTTCATTATTTATTTAAAGAAATTTATTTGACTCATGATACATGAAATTTCTTTAATATGTGAAGGTATATTTAGCGGTAAATGAATATAGGATTTTTCTTCCCATTTTTGTCTATTGTTCCATTATTACAAATTTAGACTTTGTAAGGAGTCTGGCATAGGTAAATGTAAATTAATACTACTTCATAATGCAGGTATTAGCCATAAAAAATTAGGCTCAAGTGGGGTCTTATTTTCTTGTTTACTTTCCTCTCCTTTGATCCATTTTCCTCTGGTAGAAGTGAGAATATGTTAAAAACTGAGGTGTTCCAGATAAAGCAGACTGTCTGACTCAAACTCTATTCCAATCTTCTTCCAGCATATGTTCTATTGAAACTGGAAAGTCTGAAATAAAGTTTTCGGGACTCCCTTTCATCTAGGGTTCTCATGTGACCACTTACGGAAAATGATCATGGAAAGGAAAATGGCATTAGGGAGATTAGATTGTGTGGTGAAGTATTTGATTCCTCTGATAAAGCTGTGTTAATATTTCCTAGATTAATAGGTTTAAGGTAATTTGCCTCAAGAACAGTTTTGTCAACTGTGTGGCATCCAGGAGTGGTTTTGTTTTCTTTCTATGTACTGTAAACTTCCAAAATTCTCTGATAAATCCTTTTAAAGTGGATTTTGTGTTTGATGACTAAAATCCTGACCTATAAAACATAGGCTCATAAAACTCCATGTCTTTTCTACCTCATAACATTATTATAATTTCTTACCAGTTTTAAATTCAATTGCCTTTCTTTTTAAATAAACTGTATACTCTCCCTTACTCACAAGTGGGTCCCTAATCCCTTACACAGTTTTGGAATATAAAAGTTTCTTATTTAGTGGCATGAATAAATGAGTGAGTAAATGGATAAATGAAGAGATTAGTAGTACTATACAAAACAGGTAAAGAGAATATAATTATATATTCTTTTATATAGTATGTATATAAATAACTGGATAAGGTCTAAATGAGAGGAGATATCTCTCTAAGATTGATTTCTTTCTGCATGAGGTAAGTATAATAATATTTTTTACCTCATAGGTTTATTGTAAGAATTAAATAAAATAGTGTCTTTAAATCACTCATTAGAGGTCTGTGATACAGTTCACAATATAAATGTCACTTCATATTACGGCCTGCAACTCTCAAGAGATTAGAATTTTTGATGGATGTTAACAACACGTGGAAATACAAAGCAAAAGCATATTAACCAAATATACAAATCACAGGAATTATGACCTTTGTTATCATTGTAACAATTGTTGCTATTTTCATAGGAAAATGTCCAACCAAATGTAAGGGCTTATAAATTATAAATATATATATCTTTATAACCTCTTATTATTTTTTTAAAAAAAGTGAAAATACCATAAAAATATATATATCAATACATGACATGCTACACTAAGAACCATTCTAAATTTGTGTTTCAAGATTCTAACAGGTAAGCTTTTAATTCCTATTCTGGCTTGTGTGATATACATCATCACAAATAAGAGTTTTTGTTTCAGACAATAAAATGCATACTATTTCCCTAAAATTTAAAAAATCTGCAAAACTAATATTAATTTGACTCATTAGATCTTAATGGAACAAATATATCTTAGTCATAAAACTTCAGTGTGATAATTATTGTTTCATAAAAAACTACTTCTGATATCACTTTGGATATCTGAGCACAATACTTATTGTTGAAAAGGATCCCAAAAGATTGAGTTATTTTTCCTTAGGCATTATGCATGCACTCATTACCTAAAAACTAGCTCTTTGAACAAAAACTTATTGTGATCAATTAAAATTATTCTGTGTGTTTTTAAGCACCATATCATAACGGTTGTAGTATTAACAATAATAGGAAGAGTAATAGCTAATATATAAAAATTACCCACTATGTTCCAGAAATATTTTACATGCATTATCTTATTTAACCCTTATGAAAATCCATGCATAAGACATTACTAACTTCAGTTAACAAAAAGAGAAACGGAGGGTTAAAATAATAAAGTGGGGCGCCTGGGTGGCTCAGTTGGTTAAGTGACTGCCTTCAGCTCAGGTCATGATCCTGGAGTTCCGGGATCGAGTCCCGCATGGGGCTCCCTGCTTGGCAGGGAGCCTGCTTCTCCCTCTGACCCTCCCCCCTCTCATGTGCTCTCTCTCTCTCTCATTCTGTCTCAAATAAATAAATAAAATCTTAAAAAAAAAATAATAAAGTGAATGGCTCCAGATCACACAGGCTCTTGAATACCTGAAGTCCAATTTTAGAAAAATCTCTAAATAAACTTAATGGTTGTTATGGTGTCAGCACATTTATTTTTTGTTTCAAACTTTTTTAAAAAATCTAGAGCAGCCTTCAGAATAGGAAATACCAATGTCATTTTTTAACTATTTTTTAACATATGAGATTGGCCAAGATTCAAAATTGGATATGGACTGTTTTGGAAAAAAGAAGCAGGCATCGTCCTGTATTGTCAATGGAGTATAAACTATTACTGCAATAGGTGGCAATTTGGTAATTTGACTTAGCAATGTTACCTGTTAGTAAAATATTTCATTGACTCTAAGATGCACATATTGTTACCATATTTTATTGATTATAAGATATATTTTAGCATCTCTAAAATTGAGGTGTATTTTATAATTAATGAGATATATTATTTATATGGTGGTGTTTTTCTATTTCTTCATGATACCAAAATTAATGGCATATATTAAAGTGGAGAGTTAAAATTTGGTGAAATGTGTTATTTATCTCTAGATATATTCATCTAGAAATACACATATACACACAAATATAAGTTAGTATCATCACCAGTTGTTAACACCAAAATATTAGAAACTCTAAATCTAGATTATGATGTACACAAACAATGCTGTACTTTGTTGTCCTTAAAAAGAGTAAAGCAGAAGTATATTAACTTTATAGAACTTGATATAATAATATGTAGAAAAGCATGTCAAAAAAACAGTGTATAAAAATGATATGATTGCTTCTGGGAGGGGAGAGATTGAGTGATAAGGGTGGGACAAAAACTGATTTTTTATTGTATAGCATTTTGTAAATATTGAATTTTTCTCCAGCTGCAAGTTTTACCTTTCAGATAATCAAATACATATTTTATTTTATTTTTTCCTTATATGCATCTGTCATTTCTATTTTTATTTTGTTTATTTTATTTTATTATGTTATGTTAATCACCATACATTACATCATTAGTTTTTGATGTAGTGTTCCATGATTCATTGTTTGCGTGTAACACCTAAGTGTTCCGTTCAGTACGTGCCCTCTTCTTTTTTTTTTTTTAAGATTTTATTTATTTTTTGACAGAGAGAGAGACACAGAGAGAGAGGGAACACAAGCAGGGGGAGTGGGAGAGGGAGAAGCAGGCTTCCCGCCTAGCAGGGAGCCCGATGCGGGGCTCGATCCCAGGACCCTGGGATCATGACCTGAGCCGAAGGCAGATGCTTAACGACTGAGCCACCCAGGCGCCGCAGTACGTGCCCTCTTTAATACCCATCACCAGGCTATCCCATCCCCCTACCCACCTCCACTCTAGAACCCTCAGTTTGTTTCTCAGAGTCCATAGTCTCTCATGGTTCTTCTCCCCCTCCGATTTCCCCCTCTTCATTTTTCCCTTCCTACTATCAAATACATATTTTAAAATATTATTTGAAACTATTATATCCATAACAATGTGCTTTTAATTTAGGCAATTCTTTCTAATTTTGAGATTGATTACTTTTACATGACTACTGAAGAAATAGGAATTATTCTTCTTAAAATTGGAGTATAAAATCATTATCACTTAAATTAGCCATATGTTATGTATAATATTTGTCCCATAATTATTTGGAATATTTTGTTAAGCATGGAATCAAGTTTTATTCACTAAGTCAGTTAAGTATGATTATATTGTTTAATATAATTTCTATTTAGGAGAACAAAATATTTTTTGTTAAATTATTTCTTTCATGACTGTACTTTGGATATATACTTGAGTTTTCATTTCAACATTGACCAGTGTGGTATCACTTATCCCTTAAAAGATCTGGGATATGTTTTATATCTTTGACTCTTATTGACTTTCTTTCAGATCTCTGAGGAATGCCAATTTCATTTTTTTCCCTCTAGTTTAAAAAATTTACTTAGATTGAACATTTGGAAATTGTCTGATGGTTTTCAAAGCATTGCTGTATCTCTTATAAGAAATCTATGCTATAGGATATGGAGATTGCTTCTTTTCATTCAGAAAGTGAAATGTACAGAATTGAATGATCAGCAATAATTTCAGGGCCAAGAGCCTCAAGAGTTAATTGTGTAAATGATGTTAACACTAAACAGGCAGCAGCAAGCTTCTGGAGCCAGAACCCAGGAACACAGTCTTTGTATAAACTGGAAAAAAAAAAAAAAAGGATGTTGCTTCAGCCACATGTTGCCTTCTACATCTATTGTTTGTGTAGCAGGAACTTAAAAAACCTTTGCGGACACATCCTAGAGTTGTTTACTATCCCTTACGAAGACAGAATCTTAGTTTATAGACTTATCTAAACTTCTTCATTGGCACGTTATAGTATGTGCTCCAGTGGACCATAAAAATGTGCAGTTCATTGTAAAAAGACCAATCTGCTTTTTTAGGAGGTTTGTGTTACCCAGAGTTTTATATGACTTTCAAGACTTTCCTCATGTTGCTCAGTGCTTTCCATTTTTGATTTTCCTTTTGAGTCTCTTTGCAAAAACAGAATTTGGTGTCCTTCTGTATCTTTAAATTTTTATTGTCTATTCCTACCAAAGAGTAGCAATGATAAAATTATGCTGAGGTTACTTATTTGAAAACCTAGAAATATATATAACATTTTAAAGTTTAAATTAAATCTGGAAAATCTTGCAGAAGTGACTTAGCACAAATAGAAAGCTATAATCACATATTGAAATAAAAAATGCAAAGAAAATGCCATGCACTCCTCTGCTGTATTTAAGTTAAGTGTTCCACAGAAAATGAAGTGCTGGCATTAACATTATCAATGTGTTTATTCTTATGAAGAGTGAATCTTAATGTCATCCTGAATAAATAATGTGGTTTGTGCTGAACTGATCTCTGAAGAAAGTACAAGGAATGTAGCTAGTGGGGCCTCATTTACTCTGGTGAATAAACTTGCATTCATGTGTGGGTGTCATATTTATATGCAGATGAACTGAACACCTGCAATCTTAAAAATAAACCATAAGCTACTTATAAACTTTGCATTTAGTGTACTTCTATATAAATATACACTGAGGAAAAATCATCCATTAGAAACTAAAATTTTGTAATTAATTTTTTCTAGTATACAGGAACGTAGAACCTCACAGGATTCAGAATTGTACCATAAGGGTTTGTGTATAAACTTTCTTTCATGTCTTCCTTAATTATTGGTTTATGTATAAATACTACATTTTCTAAGAATGCTACTGAACAAGTTGAATGATACTGACTTTTCTAAAATTCCTAATGAAACTTTAGTGGACTTGCTCAGAAAAGGGAGAGGACCAGTCTTCTAGGGCCTTTGGATGCAATTAAAATAGTCACCGTCAGGTGGTGATGGAAGTTGAATAACCATGGAACTTTTTTTTTTTTTTTTTTAAAGATTTTATTTATTTATTTGACAGAGAGATAGCGAGAGCAGGAACGCAAGCAGGGGGAGTGGGAGAGGAGGAAGCAGGCTTCCCGCCGAGCAGGGAGCCCGATGTGGGACTCGATCCCAGGACCCTGGGATCATGACCTGAGCCGAAGGCAGACGCTTAACGACTGAGCCACCCAGGCGCCCCACCATGGAACTTTTCTACCTTTGATACTAAACATAGAGAACTCTGGATATAGAGGCACACAAAGTATAAACAATGTGTTTATAACAAGACATGCTGGCAAGGCCTGAGGTCTGTCACTATTCATATTTGGAATTGGTTCTATTCCACCTCCAATATCTACATGAATTTGATGCTTAAGAAGATGTTAGCAAGTTGGAATTCCTCTCTCCCTTGTTTCTACATATTGATTTATATCTGCTAATTTACATCATCAGCTGCAGAGTTCTTTGAAGATAAAAGGGATTTGGATTAAACACACAATGAAGCTATATCATATAAAACATTTTTTTTTTTCCTTTGCAAGGCTCAATTTTTTAAATTTATTTATTTATTATTTTTTATGTTATATTAATCACCATACATTACATCATTAGTTTTTGATGTAGTGTTCCATGATTCATTGTTTGCATATAACACCCAGTGCTCCATGCAGAGCGTGCCCTCTTTAATACCCATCACCAGGCTAGCCCATCTCCCCACCCCCTCCCCTCTAAAACCCTCAGTTTGTTTCTCAGAGTCCATAGTCTCTCATGGTTTGTCTCCCCCTCCGATTTCCCCCCCTTCATTTTTCCCTTCCTACTATCTTCTTTTTTTTTTTTTAACATATAATGTATTATTTGTTTCAGAGGTACAGGTCTATGATTCAACAGTCTTACACAATTTACAGCGCTCACCATAACACATACCCTCCCCAGTGTCTTTCACCCAGCCACCCATCCCTCCCACCCCCACCACTCCAGCAACCCTCAGTTTGTTTCCTGAGATTAAGAATTCTTCATATCAGTGAGGTCATATGATACATTTTTGATGTGAACCTAAACTGACCTCAGTTAACTAAACTACAACATAGGACCCTGTTTGGATGATTGAAATTCTACCAAGAATAAGGGAGTAAAAGAGAACCAGTGAGGTTTCTAGTACCAGAACTAAATGTTATCTAGTCACTGGATCACCATTCTGGTGATGGTGCTGGTGGGTCTTTGAGGCGAATAACTGTGTCTTTCTATGTCAATGACTCTATGAATTAAAAGGAATTCATCATTGACAGCCGTAATTTTGTCCCAGGGCAATTTTGCTCTGGAAAACTTCCTGAATGTGTGAAACACAGACCTATGGAACTTTCACCCTTTTACAGAGAGTGATGGTGTCTTGGGCTTATTGTACTTTCAAGTCTCTATGGGGGAGCTCACTTTTCCACCATAGTCAAAGCTGACAAACAACTGCTTAGTCTCATTTGCAGCAATCTTGGAGATTTCCAGAAATTTGAAGCCAGGATTCCTGGTTAAGTCTGACATCCCTACAGTCAATCAGGTAGAAGATGACAGAATAGATTTGGATTATTTTGGTGGATGTAGCTTCTTCTATATCCATGAACTTGAAACTTGGGGCCCAGAAGTTATTCATAAAAACACAAAAAATTACTAAATTATTCAAGCAAGGAATTTTCCTTTCTATAGCGTAAGTAAAACAATATTCTGTTTCTTAATTCTGAAGAACTAGTGAATGCCTGACATACAGATGTGTTTTTCTTCCTGCTCATATCTATGAGTACTTTTGTTGTTTGGACTTAGAATTTGAATTTTGAATGTTATTTGAATGAAGACCAGTTTCTGTTACAAATTAAATCTCTCACATTGTTTCCCTCTTTCCTCACCTTCCAAACATCAGTTGAAGACCCTAATTTCCCTGCTAAGGCCTCCCAAACTGAATATCAGAATATGTATAACTATAAAGAAAAGGTTGATTATTTGCCTTTAAAATGCCATTAAAATAGTGCTACTTTGGGCACATAGCTAATTAAAAATGCCACTAAGATAAAGAAAGGATTAGAGATGGACATAGACACAGAGAAGCAGAAATGAGGAGATGTGGGCTAAAGGAGCTGGAATAAGACACGGCACAGTGCAAAACACTCCAGGTAAGAGAACTGAGAGAAAGAAAGAAAACCTTACTAAATACTGATTCTAGTGTTGAAAATGAAAAGGCTCTGAAGGAACTGGTAGGCAAACCCATAAAGATAATTGGTTTCAGAGATGAAGTTAGAAAGTATGGCTATGCATGGGTATATGGATGAACAGAAGAAATAATGTGTATATCTGAAGGGCCAAATTCCTGTGAACTAAAATTAGAATTAAAGCTTGTATATTCTTGCATGCTTATCTATATAAACATATATAAATAACTAGAATTTTATAATGAGCATAAAGTAAATTTCTGGTATAAAAGAGCTCTATATAGCTCTATATAGACTGGTGAATATTAACTCTATTGTCTGGATATAAGTAATATTAAAAATAAATAAAAAATTTAAAAAATAAAAAATATTGTGACAAGACACAATAGGAATTACTGTCCCTATATAGAGAATAGAAGAAGATTCTTCCATTTAGAAGATATTCATATAATTATGGGGTCAGAATGTATAAGCTTAGTATGAAGATTCCTTTTAATATAGTGTCAAAGAACTTGCCAGAAGTAGCAATGTAAAGTTCACACCAGTGAGTACCTCTAAAACACAGTTTAGAGTACCTCTAAACCTTTTATAACATTGAGTAATATTTTTTTGAGTAATATATTTTTAAAGCTAAAGTTATTTTTAAAAGTTTTAAAGTCAATATTGGAGGTGAACCTGGTACTGTCACCATAGTAGCATTTCTTGAATTCCTGGGAAGCCTGAAATGTTTTTCAAGTGCATATTGGTCATTTGTATTTCATCTTGACATAGTCTGCTATATATTTTTTCTGCTTAGATTTTCATATTTATTTAATGTAGCAGATAAATAATCATTAAAGGTTAGCATCACTGTTTTTTGACACTGTTTTCACTTAGCAAAATATCTTGTTTATTCTCAGGGAACAGGGCTTAGAAGGATTCAACAAAATGATTGTTAAATTACTATGCATAAGAAATGAACAGTTATCAGGATAAGGTAGGGCAAAGGAAACAGGAGGGAGGAGCAGGGAGAAAGGGAAGAAAAACAGGATCAGGAGGCCCGAAGAAAAGATAGCAAGCAGCAATGTTCCCGTGTCAGGATGACCAAATAGTCTCAAGGCTAGAGGTTTCTCATATTCACAGCTTCTGTTGCTATGATGAATATCACTTCTATGAATCAAAAGAAAATAATATAAGCCCCTGAAAATTTGCATAATATTGGGGGGCAGCCTTGGCCTTACCATTAGAAGCAGGATTATAACTTTAATCTCTAATTATATTTTTATTATAAAGAGTAACTTCAGTTGGCCTCCAGGTTGGTATAGTAATTAAGGTTCTGGAGTCTCACTGCCTTGGTTTATATCCTGGATTCCACAATAACTAGTCTTATGAACTTAATCTCTCTAAAACTCATCTGTCAAATGCAGATAATATTGGTACCTACATGATAGGGTTCTTATGAGGATTTAGGGAAATAATCCTGGTAAAATCCTCAGCTCATGTCTGAAACAAAGTAAACACTCATTAAATGTCAACCATTATTTATATCGTTCTTTGTACATGTATATATTATGTAATTGGGAATGAAGAATTTGTCGCAGAATAGAATTTTGTATCATCTGTTTTTCACTAAACATTCTGTCTTTTCTATGTGCTTTAACATTTTCCAAACTATAATTTTGATATATGGATATACTTTATTTTATTTAATATGTCACATAGCAAAAACTAATTTACTTCTCTAATTTTTATAATATATATATGCAGACATAGACATACATATATGCCTGTAGGAAAAATTAAATTATTATTTTAATTTGTATTTGTTGGATAACTAATGTAATAAAACATTTTTATCATTTATTGGCACTGAATTACTCGGTTTTTGAATTAGCTGTTCATATTCTCTGTTTCTGTTTTCTTTATAAGTTGGGCCATTGGTATTTGATCAACATTTTTAACATTACTGAAATAAGAAAATATACATCATGTGCTAAACAAATAATGAACAGATGCACTTTTTTTTTTTTTTTTTTTTTTAAGATTTTATTTATTTGACAGAGACAAAGACAGCCAGAGAGGGAACACAAGCAGGGGGAGTGGGAGAGGGAGAAGCAGACTCCCCGCTGAGCGGGGAGCCCGATGCGGGGCTCCATCCCAGGACCCTGGGACCATGACCTGAGCCGAAGGCAGACGCTTAACGACTGAGCCACCCAGGCGCCCCTACAGATGCACTTTTGTATTTAATCTGTTAACAATGTATTATCTGATTTCTGATCTTTCGTTATTCATTTGTTTATGTTTGCTTATATTCCAGAGATTTTTATAGACAAAATTAAGGCAGCTTACTAGAATGTTAGCATTTAAATTAGAGATCTAATTGGAAGTCAGGACTAAGTCTAAAATGCATAACATATAACATAACAAACGTCTCCATATTTACTCAGGTTGGATCTAAACTCTGGCAGTGAAATTGGGGGAAAAAGTTCAGATCAAGTAGGAAACTTGCAAACTGTATAAAGTAAAAAGAATACAATTCTTGTGGATGAAAACAAATATTGAACAACATATTCTTTTGAAAAAATATATTCTCTATTTTTTTCTTTTTTTTCTTAATGATTATATATTTTGCTTTTTTATTTTGTTTGTTTGTTTGTGTACTGCAATAGAATGTAAGCTCCATGAAAGTAGGGAATCTTAGTCTATTCAGCAATGTATCTCAAGATTCTACAAAAATCCTTGACACAAAATTGCTACATAATAAATACTTTTGAATGTAAATGTTAACACAAACCAAAAAAAGGACAAGAACAAACATGCACCACTCAGCCACAAGGGATTTAATGTGTCCCGTATACACATATGCTACAAAATCATACCTCCTTTCCTTGCAGAAAAAAAGACTATCTTGAATCATTTATTCTTATAAAGCTGTTTACAAGTTTACTACACATTATTGTATTCCTAAGCAATAAATATTACACATTATTTCCCATATCTAAAAACTCTATGATACTTGCTTTTTAAAATTTAAATTCAATCAATTAGCATATAGTATATTATTAGTTTCAGAGATAGAGAGTTCAGTGATTCATCAGTTGTATATAACACCCAGTGCTCATTACATCATGTGCCTTCCTTAATGCCCATCACCCAGTTACCCCATCCTCCTACCCCACTCCCTCCAGCAACCCTCAGTTTGTTTCCTATGATTACGAGTCTCTTATGATTTGTCTCCCTCTATAATTTCATCTTGTTTTATCTTTCCCTCCCTTTCTCTATGCTCCTCTGTTTTGTTTCTTAAATTATACATATGAGTGAAATCATATGATAGTTGTCTTTCTCGGATTGACTTATTTTGCTTTGTATAATACCCTGTAGTTCTATCCACATCGTTGCAAATGGCAAGATTTCATACTTTTTGATGGCCAAGTAATATTCTCTTGAATATACATACCACATCTTCTTTATCCATTCATCTGTCGATGGACATCTGGGCTCTTTCCATAGTTTGGTTATTGTGGACATTGCTGCTATAAACATTGGTGTACAGGTACCCCTTCAAATCACTATGTTTGTATCCTTTGGCTAAATTCCTAGTAGTGCAATTGCTGGGTTGTAGGGTAGATCTATTTTTAACTTTTTAAGGAAACTCTATACTGTTTTCCAGAGTGGCTGTACCAGCTTGCATTCCCACCAGCAGTGTAAAAGGGTTATCCTTTCTCTGCATCCTCACTAACATCTATTGTTTTCTGACTTATTAATTTAGCCATTCTGGTATCTCATCGTGGTTTTGATTTGTATGTCCCTGATGCTGAGTGATATTGAGCATTTTTTCATGTTTCTGTTGTCCATTTGATGCTTGCTTTAAAAAGCAGAAATTTAAAAAAAAATTTATTGATAGTTCATTTATTTTCACTGCTCTATAGTGGTCCATTACATGAATATGTCACTGTTGTGGACTGAATTGTCCACAATTCAGTGGCTGTATTTGAAGATAGAATTCTCAAAGAAGTAACCAAAGTTACATGAGGTCATAAAAGTGAGACAATAATCTAACAGGAGTGATGTCCTTATAAGAAGGAGAGAGAAGAGAGAGACATATGGAGGAGGCATGCATACAGAGAAAAGGTCATGCAAGGATACAGGAAGATGGCCATTTCTAAGCAAAAGAGAGGCCACAGGAGAAACCAAACTACCTACAAACACCTTGATTTGGATTTCCAGCTTCCAGAATTTCAAGAAATCAATTTCTGTTGTTGAAGACACTCAGTCAGTGGTGCATATTTTAAATAGCATTAGGTGACTAATACAGTCACTATTTTTCTATTTTCATGTTACCGAACATTAGTATTGGATTTTTTTTTTCTGTAAGTTTTACCACTAAGCACAACAGTAAAATTATCTCTCTTTTACTTGTTATTGTGTATACATATACAAAAATGTTTCTGGGCAGGCTACCGAGAGGTGGAATTGTACCTTAGAATTTGCTCTTCAATATTTACCCTATATCCATATTGTTTTCTAATGTGATTGTAGCACTCTACACTCTCATCATGGACATATGATTTTCTTGTTGCATCACATCTAAAACATTCGGTATTGTCAGACTTTAATGTTTTCCCAACCCGATGAATAGGAAATAGTATCTCATTGTGCTTTTACTTTGTATTTTCCTAATTACTAGTAAGATTGAATAATTTTTCATAGGTTAGTGTTCGTTTACGATCTCTCTTATGTGAACATCCTTTTCTTTTGTCTATTTTTCTACTGTTGTCTTCCCTTACTGATTTGTCAAAATTCCTTGTAATGTGAATACTAACCATTGGTTAATAATACAATGCAAAGGTTTTCTGTCTTTCTGTGATATGTCTTTTATATTTTATAGGTTCTTTACTGAAAACATATTTTAAATTATGTCACAGTCACATTTATCAATAATTACCTTTGTAAGGAATATAGTCAATGCTATTATACATTGTACAGTGATAGATGGTAGCTACACTTTTGGTGAGTATAGCATAAGGTATAAACTTGTTGAATCACTATGTTGTACACCTGAAACTAATGTAACATTGTGTGTCAACTATACTTCTACAAAAATAAATAAATAAATTATATTACTGAAAAAATTACCTTTGTTGTTTATATTTTTAATGCTTTAAGAAACCTTTCATTACACCCAATAATAAAAAGTCAAATTTATTAACAAAATTTGTTAAACTGTGATTTTAAGACTTTCATAACCTAGAGATTGTTTAAATATTGTGTGAAGTGGGGAACCAATTTTATTTTTTAACTTTCTAATCTAATACAAAGCAACATTTAGAGAATAGTTCATATTTTCCCACTACCTTATATTTAGCATTTTTTGAAAATTACAATTCATGTGTTGCTGATATTTAAGTATAGTTTATTTTCGTATATTTGCTTTGCATCAGAATTGGTACAGTATTAATTTGTTGCACTCATTCAGTATTAACTTATTAATTCTCATAATTTGCCCATCAAGTCTCTTAGGTTTTCCATATTTACAATGATAAAGTTTGCAATTAATGAAATATTTACTCATTTCATTTATTATGACATTTTGTTGAGATCTTAAGTTGTGAGATACTACTAGGAATTCCATAATGACCAACAATGATTAAAAACAACAAAGACAAAATTGTTTCCCAAAGGAAATTACATTCACAGTTTTTTTCTTCTTGCTAATCATACATGTTTTTCCCTCACTTTGTTTCTCTTCCCTCCACCCCCTCCCACCAGCATTGCTTCTCCTACAGACAACTCTGATTTTGACTCCATTTCCAGGACTAAATAAAAATAAAGCCAATCAGTACATTCAATCTCCGGGAAGCAGTGATTGTGTCATAGAGTGCATAAAATATATCTAAGATTTCATTTTCGTTCACTGATTAAGCTGGTGTTTATGGAATCCTTACTAGTGAATGAAGATACAAAGATAAGTCAAGATTTGCATCTTCGTGTTGATCTCTAGAGGCAGGGAAGTAAACAGCAACAACAGAAGTTGCCAATTGAAATAGGAGCCAAGCAATGGAGGCTGCAAACGCTGCCTGAGTTTATCAGGATATGTTTCAAATATGTGGTGACATAAGAATAAAAATCTATACATATTTTAAATATTAGAAACACTGAGAGGAAAAAAAAAGATACCTGCTTTTAAAAATACCCTAGTGACTTGTACCTCTGAAACAAATAATACATTATATATTAAAAAAAAAAAATGTAGGAAGGGAAAAACTAAGGGGGGAAATCGGAGGGGGAGATGAACCATGAGAGACGATGGACTCTGAGAAACAAACTGAGGGTTCTAGAGGGGAGGGGAGTGGGGGGATGCGTTAGCCCAGTGATGGGTATTAAAGAGGGCACGTACTGAATGGAGCACTGGGTGTTATACGCAAACAATGAATCATGGAACACTTCATCAAAAACTAATGATGTAATGTATGGTGATTAACAAAACATAATAAAATAAAATTTTAAAAAAATGCCCTAGTGAAGAAACTAGAAGTTTATACAAAGAAGTTTAATAAATGTGTTATATCTTTAAGTCTCTGTATGTAGTGTGTGTTTAGGTTAAGGCATAATTTGCATCTATGTGATTTTGTTAAGGTGTTTTGTTTTTTTTTTAAGATTTTATTTATTTATTTGAGAGAGAGAGAGCACATGAGAAGGGGGAGGGTCACAGGGAGAAGCAGACTCCCCGCTGAGCAGGGAACCAGATGCGGGACTCGATCCTGGGACTCCAGGATCATGACCTGAGCTGAAGGCAGTTGCTTAACCAACTGAGCCACCCAGGCGCCCGTTAAGGGGTTTTTTAATTAGTTATTCTCAATAACCTATTTTGTTCATTTTAGAAGATGAGTTGACACATTTCCTTATACATGACACATTTCCTTCCCAGACAACTAGGGGGAGTGAGCTATATTTGACCATTAAAAATAAAAATTTTCCTCTCAAACAGGAAAAAAAAAAAAAGGACCTGGTAACTCAATTGGAAGACTTCTCAAAATCAGTGATAGAGAAAAGGAAGTTTCAACCTTGTTGACCTCTTAGTGAATAAAAATATATATAGCATGTAAATGAGATGTTTGGGCAAGGGAAAGAAAAAGATAT
The DNA here is from genome assembly GCF_004348235.1 of Phoca vitulina. Classification (NCBI taxonomy): domain Eukaryota; kingdom Metazoa; phylum Chordata; class Mammalia; order Carnivora; family Phocidae; genus Phoca; species Phoca vitulina. Next base: position 14,969,690 of record NW_022589717.1, read on the forward strand.
CAAGTTGTATCATTCCGAAATGTGATTTTCATTCATATTACTTTTACCAAACTTACCCTACTGGACAACTATTCCAGATAATTCAAAGGGCAGAAGCTATAATACTGGTTTCTAGCTGTCTTTTTTACAGGATTGTTGAATTAACTTAATGAGCTACAGCTGCATTAACTAGTGCTGTTTCTAAGACTTGTGAAATGACTTTATGGTATTTTCTTTATTTTTCTCTCTCTCAAAAAAAAAAAAGAATTCAAGAAGTTATCCTGAATAAAGCGAGAAATGTGGACTCTGTAAACAATGCTCAGAAATGACTCGCAACTATTGTAAATATCACCTATGAGTTGTTTATATGCCAGATGTAATATTTTGTTTCCTTGGAATGAATGTGACAATGATTTTTTTTTCCCTCAGTCTTTTCTTGGAATGTACCTTTTGTTGATTGTTTCTTTTTTTTTACTCTTTTACTAATTATTTCCAGCATTTCTTGAAAAATTTTATTTATTTATTTGAGCGAGAGAGAGCATATGAAAGCAAGCAGGAGTGAGGGGAAGGGGGAAGGGCAGAGAGAGAGGATGAGGGAGAAGCAGTCTCCCTGCTGAGCCTGACCCAGGATCCTGGGATCATGACCTAAGTTGAAGGCAGATGCTTAACCGACTGAGCCCCCCAGGCACCTCTGATTATTTCCAGCTTTATTGCGGTATGATTGACAAAAATTTATTTGTGAAGAATATCATTTTTATAAATATTTATTTATTTATTTGAGAGAGAGAGCAGGTACATGTGTGAGCGGGGGGAGGGGCAGAGGGAGAGGGAGAGAGTCTCAAGCAGATTCCTCTCTGAGCTCAAGCCCGATGTGGGGCTCAATACCACAATCCTGAGATCATGGCCTGAGCTGAAATCAAGAGTCAGACGCTTAACTGACTGAGTTGCCCCAAGAATATCATTTTTTATGGTGCTTACAAAAAAGTAATAAATAAACATCCAGGGGCTTATGGACTGGCTTTATCATAGCTTAATAGTTTCCTTTTATTTGCTTGACTATTTTTTGCTAACATGTATTGAACTCCTGCTAGTTTTTAAAAGTCATATTTAGTTTTACTTAGGATAAAATATTTCAGTAAGTCTATAAGTGCATAAAACAAAAATACAGCCTTAGATTTATCACAAAATTATTATCTTTGTAACCCTCACCCAGGCAAAAAAAAAAAAAAAAAAAATTAGCCAATACCAACATGCTCCTTTCTTGTCCTCTATTACTAACTACCTCCTTTCTTCCCTCCAAAATCTTGACAATTTCTATTAGGGATCTAGGGACAATAGTAAACCCAAATCAACTAAATCAAGTAATAGTGATTATATTTAATTGATGCTGGTCTTCAACTTCTCAGAAAGTCAGTCCACATCTAGCAAACACTTGCTTTTGTATTCCAAATATTTCAAGATACCAACTCAAATATGGCGGATTTATCTGGGGCATTGCCTCATGAAAATTCCTGGATTCCAATTTTTGTTTCCCTAGTCCCATGAGACTGTCAAAACACTTCTTAGAATATAAGCTTCTCAGTCACTTCTTCCAGAATTGACAAATACCCCAAAACTAACGCAACCCCAAATGTCAGACTTATATTGCGTGAGTTGCATCTTTTCCAATGCTTAACCAACTAATTCTTCACAGTCTTGCTAACTTGCCAATTCTTTCAAACACATGCTTATTTATGCTTTCTTCAGCTTTTCTTTTTTTTTTTTAAAGATTTTATTTATTTATTTATTTATTTGAGAGAGAGAGAGAGAGCGAGCGAGAGCACATGAGAGGGGGGAGGGTCAGAGGGAGAAGCAGACTCCCTGCCGAGCAGGGAGCCCGATGTGGGACTCGATCCCGGGACTCAGGGATCATGACCTGAGCCGAAGGCAGTCGCTTAACCAACTGAGCCACCCAGGCGCCCCTTCTTCAGCTTTTCCAATTGTTTTCAGGAAGATTGTTGATCAAAATTACCAGTGTACCAATTCTGGAATCTAAAGTCTCATCACCACTTTTTCGTAAAAATACTATAAATGCATTAAAATTCCTTGTGTTCTCCTTCCTTGATCTCATTTCCCTCCTTTCTTCCCTTTCTCTTACATAAAACCACTATCCAGAATTTTAGTGTTTTTTATTCCTTGCACATTTCATAATTATAGCCAATATATGTGAGACTCTACAAAATACATAGTATCATTTTGCATGTTTTTATATTTTTAAATATGTCATGATACTGAAAGTTCCATTCTATAATTTTTGTACTTAAAAATATTTGTGAAATTTATCTTTGTTGACACATATAGTTCACTTCAAATATTTTAACTGCTAAATAGCATTGTTTGTAAAAATATACTGCAAATATATTAAGCCTTGGCTTTTGATGGACATTTAGGTCTTTTCCAATACTTACCTTATACCCAATGTTCAATAAACGTCCTTCCATGTAAAAATTTTATCAGGGATTTAACTATGAATAGATATGATGAGTTTGGGGATATGTACATCTTCAACTTTACTAAATTTTGTTCAATTATTTTCCAAAACCAATTTAGTTTAAATTCTCAGCAGCACAAAATCTGAATTCTCTTTGCTCTATATCCTGGAAAACACTTGGTATTTTCAGAATGTTAGTATTCTATTTCCAAATTGACAAATATCTGATATTTACTTTGAATTTTCAGTTTAGTACTCCATTTTTTTTTTTCATAAATGTATTGGCTTCCATAGTTTCTTCTTTTCTGCATTCCCTGTTGATATGTTTTACCAATTCTTCTACTAGTTTTTTTTTCTTATTGGTTTATATGATCTAAATATACTTGAGGTTTAAATTCTTTTTGCCTTATACTTGTGTAATACACAATGTCTTTTAGTACTCATTTAAATTTGTATTCAATGTTGTGCTGTCCTAATGTAGTCCTATTTACCAATAATTTCATTTTTGTTTCCATTTTAAAATTCAATAAATTCTCACAGGATATGTAAGAAAACATAGTTTATATTACACAGCAGTAACAAAAATAATCCCCAATGATTTAATGCTACAGTGGCTATTTCACATTTATGTAAAGTGTACTGTGAGATACAAAGTCGTTTTCTATGTAATGATCCAGTGATGCAGGTGGTTTATGCTAATTAAAATGACATCATTCTTCTGTTACTGTTTTATTGCACTCAAAACTTATGATCTTTTAATCAAAACACTTCCTTATAAAAAAATGCAATAAATTATCCCCTGAATTTCTCAAAAAAAAAAAGCTTTTTTCAGTGTATAAAATATTTTCAAGTAAATTATACATTTTAATCTTTTTGAAATTATCAAAAACTAATGCTACTCATTATTGGGAGAATTTGAAGCTAAAATAACTTAAGCAACTTAGCATATGTTATTCAGTTATTAAGTGATAGAGCAATGATTCCATTATATGTCTCTAGACTTGTCTTTCCAGTACATCATAGATGAAATAGACAGCCAAACACTTATATCTTTATATAAGACAGTGACTTGGGGGATATAGTGACTCCAGAAATAAATTTCTCATTTTTATAACTGAGCAGTATATAAGATTATGTTAAATATTTTCTTGACTGCGTTTGATGGCATATACATAGACTACCCAAGATGTTATTTAAAACAACAAAGCATATTTCAGTTGTGCTGATTTAACTGAGAGAGGCAGGAACCACACATCACAAGTATAACTCTATGATGTTTAGCATACAGAAAAAATTGAATATCTATCTATCCCAACTAGCTTGTCCTTGCTGCGCGGAATCAAAGTCATACCAATCACTGAGAAGAATTCTGCCTCTTCAAAGTATATTAGCAGAGATACAAGCAGACATGAACTGAAAAATGGTTGAAAAAATCAAAGTGGTTAGTCCTACACAGTGCTGTTATTTATCTTTATTTCCTGGATTTTGAATTTCCCTTCCTACATGTAACAGAAGCATGAAAATCATGTGGATATTACTCATTTGTCCTGTTTCCATTCTAAGAATAGGTACTAATGATTTTTCTTTGACGAGGAGCTATGAAGTTGCTCTTTAAAAGCATACAAAAAGAGCTAGTATTATTTCAGTTCATTAAATTTATATCAGGTTAAGTAGGAAACATATCAGCTATTAGAAAAATTTTTCCACTGCCCTGATAGTGGTTTCATCTACTTATATCCCATTCAATGTTTAGCCCCTTAATTCATTATTTTAAAACAAACATATATGTGTAATTGTAAAATAATAATATGACAATTCTAAATTCTAAAGTTTGACCCTATTAATCATTTGTTCAAAGTAGCTAGCAGAGAAGCATTGTTCATTTGAATAGAAACAGTTTAAATAGCCTCTAATGCAATGAGTTAGTCTGGCAGAACAAAGAGTAGAAAGGATGATTCTAAATGTTTTCTGAAATCTGTCTTTAAATAGAAAGCAGGTGGTTATGGAGTGGTTGAAAAAGCAATGAATTGTAATACCTGAATGCTGCCACTGACTTTGAAAACTAGCTCAGCTTTAACTATTGCTTGACCCTGGTGATTTTCATCTCTTGACACCTAGTTTTCTCACAAAAACAGAACGTGTTTTATACTCTTTATTTATCCTTTGTATTTTATAATTGAATAATTTTTAGTCAGGAAGAGTTTTATAAAATGTCAGAATAATAGTCTGAGGTCTACTGAGCTTTGGACTCAACACATATTTTTTAGAAGATTAGAGAGAAAAAAGTTCAGGCATTCTTTAAAATTCTTCAAAATCTGTAAAGAGCAGGTGAACTTTCTTGTAAGGAAGAACTTATGAAAATTTATTACAAATAAATTTCAATATATTTCTGTAGAATTATTTGTTTTGCATCTGGTGATGTCTATTGCCCATTTACTTTTCTCCTGAAAATTATATCCTAATTATCCAGATCATAGTGACCAGATGAAATAAGGCCTATCAGAACAGCTTGAGAATGTTGAATTTCATCATGGAAAGAATGAGAAGCCAGGAAAAGATTAAAAGTAGGAGAGTAAAATGATGGGATTTGAGCTTGGGGAATATCACTGGGAATATCTATATGAAGATCACATCGAGAGGGCAAATATATTGTAGGAAGCTCAGTTAAGAAGATATCATGGTACTCCAGGAAAGAAAATATGGCTGCCTGGAGGAAAGTGGTTGCCTCAAAGCCGGAAAGATGTGAAAATAATTGAGAGCAATTCGTTGTCCCCCCTCTTTCAACCTGTGTTCTCTGATTACAAAGCTATCAGTGATTGACACATTTGTTTAAATCAGAAACCCTCTTTTCAACCTGCACCCTTCTGCCTCACAGAAGGACTGGCTATGAAATGATTCCCTCTTTCCTCTGCCACCAATGTTAACAATCTGTTGATAGTAGTCAAAGATTAAGTCAGAAACTTATGTATCTTCCATTAGAACTTTAAATAATCAGATATGATCTAGTGATCACAGCTCACAAATGGCAAATATAAAGAGCCTTAACATCTCAAAAATTATTTCATATCCTAGGAATGTTACATGTTTAATTTCCTTAAATTCTGTTTCTTTGTTTTTTTTTTTTTTTTTTGTCTAAAGAATGAAGAAGAATACATTCCTCATAAGATTATTATTTTTTTTTTAAATGTGAAACATGAGATATAGTACCTGGTACAGATTATATGCCCAGTAAATACCAACTCCTTTTTTTCCCACCCCAACTCTTTCTTTAAAAGATTTTATTTATTTATTTGAGAAAGCACAAGTCAGGGGCGGAGTGGGGAAGTGGGAGAGAGAGAGAGAGAAGCATACTCCCCACTGAACAGGTAGCCCTACACAGGGCTGGATCCCAGGACCCTGAGATCCTAACCTGAGTCGAAGGCAGATGCTTAACTGACTGGCAGATGCTTAACTGACTGAGCCACCCAGGCGCCCCACACCCGCACTTTTTCTTAGCTAATAGCCAGAAGGTGAGAATTGTCATAGGCAATTAGATACAAATATATATTGGTACTCTGGAAACATGTTGTTAATTATAAATATTAGAGGCCCTAAAGAACTATAACTTCTCAGATTGCCTTGGAAATGTCCATGTCTAATTTATCATGTTAAATATATCTAGCTTCTTTGTTTAACTACATATAAAATTGATAGTTTTTTCTCCTTTAGTCTCTATATTTACCTGAGGAGTAGTTATGCTATAGTGAACATTTTACATATTGAAGTCCTGAAGTAAAATATTTCAACTTCTCTTCCCTGGGAGTTTTAAGATAAAATCCTGTTGAAAAGGAATGGAATTGAAAGTTAAAACCTAATCTCCATACAGTGGAGATCCCCTTAAAAATCTGTGATTTCCAGACAAATCAAAGTTTCATAAATGTGGTTCTCATTATTATTATTCTCCATACTCAGACGGTTCTCAAAAAGTACAAGAAAAGATACTGATTTGACCACAGATCATAGAGTAACTTTGGCAACAAATTTTAAGTTGTCACAGACAGAATGCAACCAGACAATATACAGTACAGTAGACATAAGGCTGTCACTTTTAACCAGATGGCAAAGACTTTGACACTTAGTGAATTAGAGCTACCATAACAGTTTGTTTTCTCTGTTCCATTTACTTCTCTGTTCCAACTCAAAAGTAATCAAGTCACTTCCTTATGGGATGTAAGTAGTGGGACAGAGGTTCCATCCCACTTATATCACTGCCATTGTGATTGTTTTATAGCTATAAAATAAGAGACCAGATATATATTAGAAATTGGTAAGAAATTCTTCTTTACATACCACTTTACTCTTGACACTCTTCGACACATCTTTCTGTGAATTTCGCCTGCCTTTTTTCAAATCCTTTTTACTTTCCCTATCAAAATAATTAAAGTGATTCCTAAAAAAGGTCATCTGGCAGGGTGCCTGCATGGCGCGGTCGGTTAAGTATCAGGTCGTGATCTCAGGAAAATAAATAAATCTTAAAAAAAAAAAGTCATCAGGATTTAATAAAGGAGCTATATGTCTTCCATTTCTCTTCTTACTATGAAGTGGACAGACATGGTTCTGTGCAATGCTGAAGAGATAGTCAGGAGGGAGCTGATACCAAGTGCTGTTTGCTTAATGTATAAAACATGTCCAGGCAGACATTTTTCCAAAGAAGACATCCAAATGGCCAACAGACACATGAAGAAGTGCTCAATATCGCTCGGCATCAGGGAAATCCAAATCAAAACCTCAATGAGATACCACCTCACACCAGTCAGCATGGCTAAAATTAACAAGTCAGGAAATGACAGATGTCAGCAGGGATGCAGAGAAAGGGGAACCCTCCTACACTGTTGGTGGGAATGCAAGCTGGTGCAGCCACTCTGGAAAACAATATGGAGATTCCTCAAAAAGTTGAAAATAGAGCTACCATATGATCCAGCAATTGCACTACTGGGTATTTACCCCAAAGATACAAAAGTAGGGATCCGAAAGGGTACGTGCACCCCAATGTTTATAGCAGCAATGTCCACAATAGCCAAACTGTGGAAAGAGCCAAGATGTCCATCAACAGATGAATGGATAAAGAAGAGGTGGTATATATATACAATGGAATATTATGCAGCCATCAAAAGGAATGAGATCTTGCCATTTGCAACGACATGGATGGAACTGGAGGGTATTATGCTGAGCGAAATAAGTCAAACAGAGAAAGACATGTATCATATGACCTCACTGATATGAGGAATTCTTAATCTCAGGAAACAAACTGAGGGTTTGCTGGAGTGGGGGGTGGGGTGGGAGGGATGGGGTGACTGGGTGATGGACACTGGGGAGGGTATGTGCTCTGGTAAGCGCTGTGAATTGTGCAAGACTGTTGAATCTCAGATCTG